>NC_081183.1:116481512-116642066 GCF_029867415.1 Vicia villosa | reverse complement strand
AAAGATTCTTCCACTTCTCGTGATCTTGCTGGTACCCACAATATTACCCACAGTTGGAGTAGTTAACTTTGCGGTCTCTTCAGTCGAGGTACTCTGCTTAACTCCATGAACGTAAACATTAGTGTCGTATCCCCATGGGACAGCTTTGTCTGAGGAGTATGGAAATGGAGTTGGACTAGCAATGACTACTGATGCCACTTTGAGTGTAGCAGAAATTTTGAATGGAGCCTTGGCAGAGATTTTGAATGGTAAGCTGGAGATCACTGAGGCATCTTCTATTCTCATCCTGTTTGCAAAGACTTCGCACAGCACGTCCATAGAAGGGAGCCTCTCAAACATAATGATACGGCGATCCATCCATTTTTGAATTCCCATCCTCAGATTTTCACAACCATTGGGCAGGTATGAGCAATAAAAGCAATCGGGGTCACACCCTGAAAAGTAACCAGCTTGGATTAGCTTTCCTTTGACTTCGCAGAGTGGAGTTGATAATTCGTTCACATCATAGATGTAAGCAGTGTCCAGGATAGCGTTAACAGTTTTGTCATGCTTTGGTATAGGTGCAGTAATGACATTTGGAGTTTCTGGAGGATCGAACTCAATCTCACCAGCATCTATCATATCTTGTATTTTATTTTTCAGGGCCCAGCAGTGATCTGCGTCATGTCCTGGACAGTTTGAGTGATAGGCACATGTTGCATCAGGGCGATAATTCGGAGAGGAAGTGTTGACATTCTTTGGAGGACCTTTTAATGTGATCAGATCTGCTTTTAGCAAGTGCTGCAATGCCCGAGAGATTGGCATGTTGATTCTGGTGAAATTTCTTCTTGGTGCATCTGGTCGATGCGTATATTTTGGCTGTTGATCTTTTTGAGGTGCAGATGCGGAGATCAGAACTGCCCCTACAGATTGATGCTGCTCACTTTTGCGACTTTTCTGAATTTGTGTTGCATTGACCTCATTTCTCCCGCTGATGGGCCTTTTTGTAGTACCAGAGGAGGAACCTATTTGATTTTTTCCATTTTGAATGCCACTTTCGACACGTTCTCCGGTCAGTATCAGGTCAGTGAAACCTGATGATGAGCTTCCCAGCAAATGGCTATAGAAAGGGCCAATTAAAGTGCCCATGAACATGTCAACTAGTTCGCGATCAGATAAGGGTGGTTGAACCCTTCCAGCCATATCTCTCCACTTTTGTGCATATCCTTTGAAACTTTCTTTTGGTCCCATAGACATGCCCCTTAGTTGAGTACGGGTTGGTGCAAGATCAACATTGTATTGGTACTGTTTGTAAAAAGCAGCAGCTAATTCTTCCCAAGTATGAACCTTGGTATTTTCCAGCTGGTAGTACCACTCGAGTTGTGTACCCGACAGACTTTCTTGGAAGAAGTGAATCCACAACTTGTTATCCGTTGTATGAGGTTGTATCTTCCTTACATAGGATCTCAGATGTAGTTTCGGGCAAGAAACTCCATCATATTTTGCAAAGACAGGAACTTTGAATTTTGGAGGGATAACAACATCCGAGATGAGCCCTAGATCATTGAAATCTAAGCCAGGTATTTTTTGTATCTCCATGGCTTTCATACGATCTTCCAGCTGTTGGTATTTTTCATTATCCGGTTCGTCCCCAGAATGATCATTTTCTTCATTTGAAGAGAGAGAGGGTTTAGCAGAACCCTGGTTGCTTTGATTGTCTTCTTGTTCATCATCACCGACTGTTTCAGGGATCGGTGGCTTTTTGAACTTTTTGACTGGGATTTTGATCTTCCTTTTCAGGTGACTCACGCCTACAGATCCTTTGGGCTTCTTTTTCTTCTTGATTATCAGGGCTTTCAGTTCTTGTTGCCCCTTTGCCAGTTCCAGAATTGCCACTTGAACTTGGGCATTTTGTGCTTCGAGATTCTTGATGCTCATTTCAGATTCCATCTCTTCTGACTGAAATAAACAGCGAGAAGATGAGAAATCCGTCATGTGAACCTGTTATGCAATGTGTATGACTGGATGCCATGTGTATGCAATGTATGTGCAATGCATGAAGTGAAATGTGTGTGCAATGTTTCAAGGATCTTAGAGTTTAGATTTGTTAAAGAAGAAACAAACGTTAGTTAATCAATTTATTTTTTTTTTGCTTCTTTTTTCTTTGCCTCATTTGGGCTTACAAGACAGAAATAAAATAAATGATCCTTCAGGTCTCCCGTGGACGCTTTCTCTTTGCCCCCAGGAATGTGTTGATCTGCTGTTCTTCTTGAAGCTGTCCGGTGAGCTCCAATATCCTTCTCTCATAGTCTTGACAGTATGATTTGAAGGTGTCTCTTTCCTCTTTGAGTTGAACCCAAGACTTTTGCAACTCTTCTAGGTCAGTTGGCATGTCCGGGTGTAGAATAACTTGAGGTTCATATCCTTCGACCTCTGGTTCAATAGTCACAGGTAGAACAGCAGGATATGGCATAAGGAGTTTCTGAGCATGAGTGCGGACCCATCTGAGGTAAGGTTCCATAGGGATAGAATTCCATTGCCCCAGAGTTTTGCTTTCTATTCTATAGACACTGCCCCATGCATGTATGAACCTTCGTCGGTGTCTATGAGAATCACTCTCGTAATCAAACACAATGCCATGGATAATCATGTCATGAGGACCGTTGCTCCTTGCATATCCGAATTGGCGTAGAGCTAAGGAGGGATTGTAAGTGATGCCTCCTTTGATGCCAAGGAGTGGCACATTAGGGTACTCTCCACAATGATCAATGATAGTAATGTCTCTTTGAAAGAAGTTGTTCCACCGGATATCTGAATGAGACAAAGACATAATCCTGCGAGACCATTGCATTCTTTGTTCATTTCTCAACACTGATCGGGGAAGATGAAATGTAAACCACCTAGCCAGTAGTGGTATACAGCACATGAGAGTTCCTCGTTTCTTCATGGTACGAGTGTGTAGAGAATGTAGAATGTCTCCCAGCAATGTTGGTACCGGGTTACGGATTAGGAAAAGGTTGATGATGTGTACACTTATGAACTGGTCGGGATTAGGGAATAAAACCAACCCATAGATCAAAAGTGCCATAACTTCCTCAAAAGCTGGATAACTTTTGTTTTCTAGCAGTAGTCGAGCCTTTTCCAACAAGAACTTGGCAAGCAAACCCTTAACTCCACTCTTTGTTTCCCAATTGGACTCGATTTCTGATTTCCGCAGATGTAAAGCAGCAACAATGACTTCAGGTTTTGGAATCCTTTCTAAACCAGTGAAAGGTAATTGATTTTGAACAGGCAATCCCATTAGTTCAGAGAATTCTTCCAAAGTGGGTACCAACTGGTAATCAGGAAAGGTAAAGCAATGATGTTCAGGGTCAAAGAACTGGAACAGGACCCGTATCATATCTTCTTCAAATTTTGAGGTAACCAAATGGAGCAGGTGACCATGCCTTTCAGTGAATTGAACATTCCTGGGGAATTCTGACACTAAGTCTTTTAGTTCAGATGGTACCGTTGAGATGTTGATTCGGATGTAATCTTTGGTGGCGGGAGCCATTACCTGCAAAAACAGAGGTAAACTCTTTGATCCTTGAAGTGTTTGGTGCAAAAAATGATATGCTTATGATGCAAACATGTGGCATACAAAAACAAATCAAACAATAGCCTTAGGTTTAAAGGCTTGCATGGAGCTGATAGGTGATACCCTCCCCACTGAAGTTGAGTTGGTTAAAACCTGTCCTAGAATAGTATTCGGGTTCTATGATCCTTGGAAGTAACATCTCAATACGGCGCTCGAGCGGCAGATCAAAATATTCCTCGAGGATAACTAACTTCGATCAATTTCAAAGCTAGCCACTTAATAGGCCACAAGTCAAGTTCAACTAAAAAGGTTCTAAGACAAATTAGTGTTTAATGACATTTCGGAAGCCTAATATACTCCTTGATCGTTTTCAAGGGACATCAGTATAAACCAAAGTATCACACTAACGATGACTACCAGATCAACCGTATCAGTACATGCCGTACAGTTTCCTTGGTCTATTGTCATATACTTAAGGTATCTCGAGATTCGGGTTAGAATCTTTCACACAAGCAAAATACCCAAACAAACCTTTTGAAAAAAATAGAGCAATCAAGTTAATCAATTGAAAACATCGAAGTGATCTATTCTCTTAAGGTAACCCCTTTTGAAAACATTTTGTTTTTGAAAGTATGTCCCCAGCAGAGTCGCCAGTTCTGTGGACCTCCGATTTTTATCCCGGGCCATACCTCTATTCTGGAGAGATACGTGAACTGACTCTTTTGTATCGCTTAATGCTTTCGCATTTTGAAAATTCACAGAGTCGCCACCGACCTTTTATTTTATCCAATTAAGGAAAGGTTTATAAAAGAAACAGAAAAAAGACCTTTAAGAAATTCTGGGTAAGGGGGTAGGTTATACAAAGGGAAGGTGTTAGCACCCTTTGTATCCATGGTTATCCATGGGCTCTTAAGTTTGCTTAGCTCACTTGTTTTTCGATTACTTTTCAATTGCTTTAGAATGCTCATATGTGGTTTCAAATACCTTTGTAAATTGAATTTTGTAATGATCCGTGTTTGGATGTATACAAAATGTTTGTTTATCTTTTGAAAGATGTTTTGAAAAGAACGTTAACTTTGTAATGATCCGTGTTTGGATGTATACAAAGTATTGTCTTTTTGGAAAGTTTTGTTTTGAAAAACAACAGTGTATGAGAATTTTGTTTGTTTTGATTTGAGCAAGCAAACTAGGAGGTCTACCTTGAGTTGTAAGGTCTTTATCCTATTTCCTTTAAAAATATATCCTTTCACCGGATATAAACAAAAGGTTCGATTTTGTACTCGAAACAGTAGAATTTTGACTTTTGATTTTGAAAAGAATGAGAAGGGATTACCTTAAGAGGTGCAAGTGTGATTGTGATTGGATTCAGATATTTTATCTTTGAAGTTAGTGATCTAACGGTTCAATTTTATCTTTGACATACACGCAGTTATATTTGCTGGAAATTAAAATGCGGAAATGTAAAGTGCGGAAAGTAAATCTACGCTATTACATCGATTGTGCAGGAAATGTAAACTAGCCTATTTACATGAATTTGACATCCTATACATTTATCTAGGAATTTAAATTGCAAGAAAAATAAAAGGCATGTTTTTGGATTTTTTATGATTGATTTTAATTATAATTAATGCATGATTAATTAAATTAAAATGAAGAAAAAAGATGAAAATAGATTTAAACCTAGAAATTAAGTTTAAAATATGTACAAAATATTTGTCAATTAATTTTAAAACAAAACTAATTTTTTTGGAATTTTTGAAATTGATTTGAAATTGATTAAGCTAATTAATACATAATTATACAAATAATTATACAAATAATTAAAAATCAAAGAGAAAATTATTCAAAATATGTACAAAATTAGTTTATAATATATAAACAATATTTTATATAAAGAACAATTTTTTTATGATTTTTTGATTGGTTAGAATAATTAAAAAGCAAATATATAAATATATACTAATTAATTATGCAAAATATTGAAATTTTGAAGAAAAATAAAATATTTTTATTTCAGAAAATAATATATTATTTTAGAAGTCTAAAAATATTTTTTGTGTATTTTTTGGATTTTTGAAACTATTTTTAATTAATTTTGCAAAGAAATTAAAATAAAAATAGAAAATAAAAAAGGATATGATCATGTGTGAAAATCAATGAAGTCCATAGTATAGGGCTGCTTGTCTGATGCGTTGGATTGGCTTTGAGATTGATCCAAGGGCTCAGATCATGAGGGAACATGATAGCCATATGGAAATCAGTGCATGTGATCAGTCAGATATTCAAAGTCCACGCTGGGACCCATGCTGGCTGACCAACGAATGAGGAAAAGGGAATCTGCCACGCGTGCTGGTCAAAGATTCAACGTCACTATTCATCATCCCTAACCTTTTACCTATGGATTTAGCTGCGGATTTAGCTGCAACATTACCTGCGGATTTTCTTTGCTTTTTCCATGCTTTTAGAAACCTGCAAAAACAAGGAAATAAATTCTTGCAAACAACCCAGATGGCCTAATTAAGACCCCCTGAGTTCATTAGTGGCATTAGTTTTTGTTAAAAGTGCTTGGAAGAGGCAACTCGAAGCTTTTCAAGTTTGGACACCCAATAATGGTGGATTGTGTTAGAGGCGTGAAACCTTGCATGATCTACATTGAATCTACTCTAAATGATGTCAGGAACTTAAATCAAAGATTAGATTAAGTTGTTTCACGTGAAAATTTGGAAAACGAAAGTTATGAAGTTATGAGCATGAAGATTATGATACACGTGTTTAGAGTATTAAGGGACTTGTTTAGTGCACCAATCTTACTCTATATGATCTCAGACGATGATTTGAATGATTGTTTTGTATTGATATTGATTGGAAATATGAAAATGAAAATTACATAGTTTGGAGATTTTTGTGAGAATTATGATGTTTCTATGCCATGCTCTCTTGCTATTTTCGTTCTCTTTTCATTGTTGGAGTATGCTAGCCTATTTATAAGCCATGGAGTGCTTAAAAACTAAGCTAAGAAGCCTTAATTGTCTTTGTTGGAATCTTGACTTTCAAACTTAAAATTCAAGCAACCATTGCTTCATTTTTCCACACTCTTGCCATAGACTTGCTTTGCACCTTCCTTGCTGCATAATTAAGTCCCATGTGGAGACTTTAGCTTAGAAAATAAGCTATGCTTTATCCTTTCTTTTTTTCCTTTTTAATTTAATCTTAAATGATAAAATTAAATCAAAAAATGGAGAAAAATGTTATGGGCTTGGTCTTGGTCGTGGGAGGCCCATAATATTATGGAAATGATGTTTGAACCATGAAAACTTGGCCCTATTTGGAAAAAATACATTTTTGAGCAATGTTGGTTTCATGCATTTTCCCAAAATTTAGCCAACTTCAACAAGGTGTAAATCCCTCAATTATTGTCATATGAAGGAGATCTTGCACTTTTTGGAAACCTCAAAGAGTCCTCTAACCAATGCCTTTGGTCTCATGTCAAAATGATTTTTGATGCTCCTTGTGTGTCCTTTTGAAAAAAGTGTCTTTTTGTTGACTTTGAAAATGACCTGTAATGTCTTTGATCATATTTTTCAAATGGTGAATCCAATGACCATGGGATCAATGGAATTTGAAAGATAATTGAATTTCCTTCAAAATGAGCTTTGGTTTGAATTTTTTGGATGAAGGATGAGAGAGTTATGACCAGTCAAAGTTGAGTTGACTTTTCAGGTAAAAACCCTAATTTTGAATCTTAGGGTTTTGTTGATTTTTGATCTTTCCTTGATGAATTATGATCATCCAATGATCAAATGATGAATCCTTTGACAAAATATGGATTTTGACAAAAAAATTCATTTTTGACTGTCTGTTGACTTTTTGGTCAAACGGGTCGTCTGTTGACTGTTTGAGCTGCTGACGGTGCGTCTGAGTGAATTGAAGTTTGAAAATTTGTATGATGGTACTTTGAGATGTATGGATGTGCATGAAATCCATTTGAGGTCTCAAAAACTTGTTTCTCCTGTAAAAACAAGAAAACCCTAGTTAGGGACTGTTTATGTAGGAGACAGTTAAACGTACCTGATTTTTGTGCAGTGTTGAGTCTCTGCTAATCGCGTGATATTCAGAAGACTTCTAGAAAAAAAATCTTGGAATTTTGAATTGTGAAAGATTGATTTGATTGATGGTACAAAACATTGAGAATTGTACTGCCAGCAGTTTGGCTGTCGGCTGACTGTTCAGGTATTGACGTAGCAGTTAGAGTGAAAAATCAACAGTCAAAGTTAATTTTCTTTTTTTGTTGTTTTTGTTTTATGTGAAAAATGAAAGTTATTTACTTGACTTGTTAAAAACACAGACATAATAAATAACTAATATTTACTGTATGCGGGCAAAATTACCGATAATAACCCTGAAAATCATTTAATGCACAGAAAAATGAATATTTGACTGGCAGAAAACACATAAACTATTATCTGAGTAGTTAAGCAATATTATGACAAATAGTACAACATTTAATACTGACAGTACAAATATTACATACTATATTGAACAGTACGACGAATAAACGGTACATTTAAGAAATAAAAAATACGGCAAATTTTAAGAATGACGATTGATAACCCATGCTACAAATAGTAACATGTAGATGATTGGGAGCATAAGCATCCCAGGTCCACAGTGTTCCGGGCTATGTAGACAGAAGAAAGACATGATCACCGTAGCAATGGTGATGACCATAAGAAAACACGTTTCCCACCGCTTTGCCATTTTGTCGGGAAAGAAGAAAGGATGGATTATGAAGTGGAAATTTGAGAGATGAATTAGAATTTGATGTGAGATTTTATGGAAGAAAATGGGAGGTATTTATAGAATGGAAAGGAGGATAGAGACGTTGGGGAATGATGTGATTCCGTACAAAAGGAAAATTTGAGTGGAAGTAAGATTTGAAAGAAAGTGGAGATAGTGTTGGGAAAAAGAGAGATTTGATTTTTGAAAAAAGAGATTTGAAAAGATTTTTGAAAATAATGGAATATAGTACAAAAATTAGTGGGAAACAAAAGATAATAATAATCTACTTGTTACCAGTACAGTCTGAGTTTCCTGATTCTGCGCCTGCAAAAAAGATTTAACTCCGTACCAATTGTGTCAGTACTATTTATCTGTAAATAAATAAATAGCATGTGTGAAGTAATAAACAGCATTTGGCGTTTGCGTAAGAATAAATTCAACTGCAAGCCAAATTACTGTATAAGAAAAATTCTAAAAACTAAGTATTTCATATGTCAGGATATTTGTTGAAATAAAAATCCATGATTATATGAGACTCTTAATTTTCAGATTGGAGTTTTCTTGAAAAAAGATGCGGGCAAATTTTGGGGTATAACAGTGACCATGTGTTTTTAAGAGTCAGTTCAATGACCAGTGTTGGACTTGCGTTGAAGTCGAAGAAGCTAACACCTCAGTTTATTGGTGTGTATCAGATTTCGGAAAGAGTAGGATCGGTTGCTCATCGGGTGGCCTTACCACCTAATGTTTCGAATTTGCATGATGTATTCCATGTTTCACAACTTCGGAAATACATTATGGATCCATCTAATGTGATTCCGATGGATGACATACAAGTTCGGGATAATCTTACGGTCGAGACATTACCGATGAGGATTGAAGATCACAAAATGAAGCAAGTGAGGGGCAAGGATATTTCTCTTGTGAAAGTAGTTTGGGGAGGAGCTTCCGAAGAGAGTATGATGTGGGAACTAGAGAGCAAGATGCGAGAATCTTATCCGACATTGTTCGAATGAGGTAATTTTCAAGGATGAAAATATTCTAAGTGGGGCGAGTTGTAACGCTCGTTTATTTTACTTAATTATTTAATTGGTTGGTTTTGAATTATTTTGTGAAAGTATGAATTATTATTATTAATTATGCTAGTATATTACGTAGTTGAATAATAATAGTAATAATAATAATAATAATAATAGAATAAGGTGTTAGATAGTAATTGGGCAATTGGAGAGAATGAGAAAGATAGAGAAATTGGAGAATTAGAGAGAATGTGAAAGAGGAGAAGAACTCAAGAAGCTAGGGCAAGGTTCCATTGAAAGAGTAAAACACCTTCAATCCAAAGGTAAGGGCGGGGTTCTTACTCTATAACGGGTTGTATAATGATGGGGAATGTGTCATATCTAAAGTTTTGACCCCCCTAAGATGTCATATCATATGGCATCTCACATACTCCATCAACTCAAAACAGATACCCAGAGCAATCACTTGTTCACCAAGTACTCAGATTAGGGTTTCAAGCCAGGAAATTTAGACAAAAGGATCAATCAATGATTGAAATGATACTCAACAAAATCATAGGGATCAAGGTGCTTCAGTCATCTACATATTATCTCCAATCTCAGGGGCATCAAGCCTCAAGTCCCTCAAAAGCACCAGATTAGGGTTTTAGTTCATCAAGGACTGAAATCAAGGCTTTCACTTGGGAAGACCCTTGAAGCTTTAAAACATGATTCAAAGAGCTTAATCAACTTCAAATGATTCCCAAATCAATGTCCAAGCCAAGATGTACTTCAATTCAAGTTCAACAACTCCCAATTTCATTTGGTCCACAATTAGGGTTTTTGACCTAATTCACCTGGGAAGTTGACTTTTGATCAAGACATGATCCCATGGCTTAAATAATGGCTCAAAAATATCTAATACTCCATTATGAATCACTCATATCACTCATTTGGTTGGGAGAGAATACCTCTGTTGAAATCCATAAGATTTCAGTTCATTTGAAAAAAGTCAACTGTTCAAGATCACCTTTGACTTTTGAGAAATTTGGTTAACTATGGACTTCTAAGGATCAAAATCATTCACATATGATTATTGAAGCCATTTAATCAAGAGAAATTAATAAAATTGATCAAGAATCAAAAGTCAACATTTTAGGGTTTTGACTTTTTTTATTGAAGAATTACATATTCTTCATTCAAACTTTGAAAAGTCATAACTTTATCATCTATTGGCCAAATTTTCTCAACCAAAGCTCATTTTGAAGAGAAAATCAAGATCTACAACTTTTTCACATATAACGTTTTCTCAAAAAGTCAACCATTTGAAAGATATGGATTGGTGAAGTTTCTTCCAACACTTAGAAAAATTTTCTAAGTCTTTTTTATCAACTTTTTCACCAACTTCCAAGTCACTTTTCACATTGATCCAAGAAGAATTGTTTTAAGCCATCAACAAAAGAGTTTAATTATATCATCTACGCTTTCCAAAAATTCTTAGAACATGATTGGATCTTACTTGAGCAAGAAGTTATGATTTTCCAAAGAAGGCACCATAAAACTAGTTATATGGTGCCTTCTTTGGAAAATCATAACTTCTTGCTCAAGTAAGATCCAATTATGTTCTAAGACTTTTTGGAAAGCTTAGATGATGCAATTCAAATCTCAAGGCTATCTCATTTCATTTTCCTTTAAATAGAGAGCTCAATCTCATTAAAAATCACATCAAAGCAACTTCAATCCTTAATTTCTCAATTTCTCCCTAATTTTCTCATTTTTCAAGTTCCTCATGGCATGAAGAAGTGAGTTCTTCAAACCAGAGGAAATCCCTTGAAAGTGAGCATTTCTATACTTCATACACATCATGTGGAAGTGATCCAAGCTCCTATTGCGATTCTGTAACATCAGAATCACCATCTCTTCAACTTGAAGCTTACGCAGTTGAGGTCGAGCAGAGCTATCCTGAAGGTCTCACCTGATTGGAGCATTCATCTTCATCACCATCTCCATCTCCATGTTCATGATAAAATTCTTGAGATACACTTAAAATAAATGTATTTTAATTCCACCATCATGTTCCTTGTTAAAAATCGAGTGAAAACCATGTTTGGATCGTTGCATTTGGTTGAGAATTGAGGGAGATAGAAATTCAAATTTTTGAGGGAAGCTTGAGGTTGAAGATGACCATGCCGCCATTTTTTTTAATCTCTGAAACATTTTAAAATATAATAAAATGAAGTCATGTGTTAAATAGACTGAGCGCGTGGCTCGGTTGGCTAGGTTTTGGGTTGTGAACCCCAAGGGCGTGGGTTCAAGCCTTTACAAGACCAAACCTTATTTTTTATCACCAATTTCTTCCATTTTTTCTCAAACTTCACATAATTAATTAACCTCTCAAAATTAATTATTTTCAAATGATTTTTCACAAACTCTTCATTTATCACATATATTCTATGATCATGCATAAAAATCACAAAAATATTAATTATTTGATGTATTTTTATTAGGTTTAAAAGTGATACTTTTGTAGTATTTTTAATATTTTTAAAATAAGTTTTCCTTTGATTTTTCAAACCTAATCAATTTCAAATAATCTTGTGAATAAAACCTAATCTCTTAGGTCTTAATTAGGTGTAGATAACATTTCTTACCTTAGTTAGTCTGTCTTAGTCATTCAAAACTGTTTTACAAAACTCTCCCTTAAACAAACGCTTAGGGTTTTTAGTCAATAAAACCCCCTTCAAAATTTTTCAAAAAAAAGAGAACTTTCAAAACACTTCCTTTCATTCAAATATTAGGCCTCTTGATTTTTAAAGAGTGTAAGACCTAACCCTTTGTTTTTTATTTTATTTTAAAGTCATCTTCAACTATCAAATACATACAATTCAATTTCAAATACAGTCAGGCTTCTTTTAGAGTATAAGACCCACATCTTTTACAACTCTGGTACTACGAGGATCATTATTTCTGGTGAAACTGCTCTTAGATCATTGGGCCTCTCCTTGAGCTGTAAGTCCCAAACCTTTTTTTCTGTAAATATTTTCATTTGTTTTCAAAACATCTTTCAAAACATCTTTCAACTATTTTTCATAAACAATTATCATTGGGCCTCTCCATGACTTGTAACTCCCAAACCTTTTCCGTAAATACCTTTCAATGGACCTCTATAAAAGAGGCAAGCCTAGAGAAAAGGAAAAGGAAGAAAGAGGAGAAGAAAAACTAAGGTGGAAACTCAAGAGTTCATCAAGAAATCAAGCTAAGGGTGTGTTTTTACATGATTACTGGGTTTGTATGATAATGTATGATGGTTACAAACATGTTTAGGATGAAATCCCTAAATTTCCATGGTTTTGTAATTATTAGGTTTTTTGTGATAATCCTTGATATGTGATGATTAATTATGTTTAGACCGATGAAATTGGTGAAAATTATGTATTAAATGAATGAATGGATGATTGCATGATGTATGTATGATGTTAGGACCTCTAAATAGGTGTTGTATGCTATTATAATTGTTACATTATTGAAGTATTTTGAATTTTGAGGCTGAGACTTTTTACGGAGTCAATATCATAGGTCCGGAAGACATCAAACGATGAAAAATGCAAAATTACACGTTCAGTCCATCGCGGCCACGCTCAGCGCGGTAGCAGCTGTTTGCGTTTTTTGGCCGAAATAGTTTTGGCCATAACTTTTGACCCGTAAGTCCAATTTGAACGTTGTTTTAAGCGTTAGAAAGGTAGTGAGATAATCATTTCAATAAAAATAGTTTGGTTGGCAGCAGGTGATTTTATTACTGCGTGATTGTGTAAAATGTCATGTATGTTTGTGAAAGTACATTGCTTGTGATGTGATAATGTGATGGTTTAACATGGTTGCTGTAAGACCCGTAATTTTATAAATAAATTAATATTTTAAAATTATAGTATATTCTCACCTCTATAATATATTTTTCATCAAATATATAGTTAAATAGTATTTATACTAATAAAATCTTAGAATTTTTATTTCATTAGTAGTTCAAGACATAAGTTTCTTAAAAATCTTGATTTCAGTCTCTTTAATGTTCGGTAAAATTAGCCGCCTTAATTTTTAAAACAACCCCTGTTTGATAAGGAGATTCTAGTAATAGAATAAAAAAATTATTCATGAAAGAGTTAAAAAAATAAAAATAGTTTCTCTTGAAATTAATTTCCGGTCTCTCCAATAAATGTTAGTTTTACCCGCTTAAAATTTTAAAATAATCTCTGTTCATAACAAAATTTTATCAGTGAAAACATAAATTATTTTTAGTAGATTAATAAAAGTTAATAATAAAAATAATAAATTTTATTTCTCTCGACCGATATTTTTATATAACGCAGTATAGAATAACCCGAAAAAGAATTTCATTATCGACAAAAATTATTTCGGGCATTTTTATCAATGTCACATAACACCGAACATTATACAGATAAAACAAAATAAAAATTCTGAAGAGAGATAACGATAGATATTTGTAGATATGGGAGAATATTTATCACTACATGTATTAATGAGAAGTGATTTGTCATGATGATCAGCTGGCAAGTAGAAAGAAACCCTCGGACATAGCTGAAGGAAAACAACATAAGAAGGTGAACTCTTGCTATAAATAGGGTAGTGTTGTGTTAACTCTCTATTCTCTCTTCGTACCTTCTTACACAGTAGAGAAAACAAACAACACTCCTAGTTCATCTTCACATTTAGGTAAGTCCTCCTCACTCTCTCTTTAAATTTTACCTATTATATATTATACATAAATAGTTATAATTGATAAAACTTTTTTTTTCTTCTGTAATAAATTTTCAGTATTATTTTATTACCATTTAATTAATTAAAATTAATTACTTATTTTAAATAAATAAATAAATAAGGCTCATACTTTAGATTCTTTACAACCTTGTTGTTCAATTAATTGCGATTAAATAAAAATGAAGTTAAGTCATAAATAAAATTTCTATAATAAATACAAAATATTATTGAAGTATAATAATTAGACTATTTCATTTAAACACTAGTGCATGATTTAAACTTTAGTAAAATTATATCATGTAAGTTGTATCATGTAGGTGGTATCATGTAGGATGTATCATTTATATTTAATATTTCATTAATATCAAAGGACATTATTTTACAGTACATACATAAGCGTTTTTAGAAATGTCCATGTAAACGTGTTTCTAGATTTGTGCTGGAAAACTCTTGTACTCTCATAGCCTTGTTTTTAAAAGAAAAATATCTCACAGCATGTTTATAACTATGTTTTGGTTCTATTCTATAACAAAGTTTAACTTAATCTAGTTGTTATAATTTTTTAATATATTTTTATAAGCTTTGGAGTTCTAAATAATTAATAATTAATTTTATCTTAAAGAAGAATAATAGACAAATTAAATGGATGGATATTTAGGAGTTTATTTTCTTAAAAATGAAAACTATAATTTAAGTTTTAAATAAAATGACAAATTAGATATCAACGAAGTTTATGACGTACGAGTTCGTTCTATTAGTTGTTCTAATTTAGTTCGTCTTGGATAAAGGTGCACGACCCGCCAAACAAAACATCAATTCTACAACTCTCGTAACTGTAAGGGCATCTCTCTATTTCTATATACTTCTCTCAAGAATAAAAATAAAATATATATTTTGTATATACCTGCTCTGTATCTTCTTATGTGTTTATTTTGAAAGTGGCTGATTGTGAAGGTGAGTAAATGCTATATAAATGTGTTTCGTGAAAATTTTGATGCATGAGATAAGTGATTAATTATGGTGATGTACCCATATGTTGAAATGGGGAATTATATACTCATACATTTCATGGTTACGTGGCTACCAGAGAGGAGTCACGAGGTGCCCACCAGAGAGGTGGCACGGGGTGTGTGTCCAAGAGGGAACCACCTTATCCCGTAGTGGATCATTGAGTCTGATTGATGGGTAAGATACCTATCACCTTAGTGGCGCTAAATCCTGAAGCGATACCACGACCTTTTGTAGAGGGATTGATATTCCGAAATCATGTGCATCGATATATAGACATTGCATTAGGAATGAGTCTTAATTTTGTTGTATGTATTATTATTTGTAAACGTGTATATACATGCGTTAGAATGAGATCTCTAGCCATATATATTGTATCCTCTGTTTGTGCTTATTGTTCCGCTCTTGTATATTTGTTATTTTTGGATTGATGACCCTTTCAGTGGATTGTGTGGTCTATACGCCAATAGATTATGACGACTCCGAGGCACTGGGAGATGACGTCGTCGAAGACGACAGAATTCAGCTTTCCTGATTCATGGACGGACGTGTCTTGGGGGTTTAACCCGGCCCTGGTGATAACATGATTTTATATCGTATATTTAGCTTGAAATCCATAGATATTTATAGCATTTTCCGTTTATTATGTTAATTTATTATGATATTACGCGTGTTTTTGCTTTGTTTCAGGTTTTACACTCTTACTATGCCGAATTGTGAAAAAGAGAAGAAATGGAGCCAAAACGACCCTTTTCTATGCCTAAAAGACGTAAATTGGGTGCTGAAGTAAAAAGGGAGTGCAATTAAAGGCCAAGTGTGCCAAAAGAGGCCCAAAGACTCAATGAAGCAATCCAGCCCACGAAGGAAAGCAGCCCAAGCCACACAAGTAAGCAGAGACGCACGTCTCTGCCACCTCAGCAAAAAGGGAGACGCACGTCTCCACCTCCCTAAATTCTCTCCACTTGAGACGCACGTCTCAAGTCTCCCTGAAGAATAGGAGACGCACGTCTCCACGTCCCAGTCTGCAGAAGTTCCTCTTTTCACGCAAAGCAACTGCAAAGCCCCTCCTATAAATAGGACCAGTCACTTCACTTCAATCGGTCCGATTTCTTGCCAACGAAGTGCTGCCGAAATTGTACCGCGAACTGCTTTTTCCTTATTCTGCTTTCATTTAACCGTTTATTTTCTCACAACGATTTCTACACTGGAAATTGTTGTGAACTTTTCGTAGATCTAGCCTTACGTTAGATTTATCGTTTTATTTCCTTGTTTTTATTTTCTGCCATTTAAATCCCGAAGAACGATCCAGCCAACCTGTGGTGGAAGTTCGAGTACTTCAAGATTCAATTCAATTCAGATTTATTTTAATTCAGGTTTATTATTTACCGCCTTTATTTATATTATTATTGCATGATATATTATATGCCAATTAATATGCCTATTAATATGAACCAAATTTATTTATGCATGTTTAACTGTATTAATATGTCTGGCTAAATTACTAAAGGTGTCGGTATGTAAAGTAAGTTAACCGTAGGGATCCGAAATAAATTGGCTTAAATTATGTTTTATTAATTATCACTTATTTTTGGTTTATATGTCTAGTTTAATTAGTAAGTCTTAAAACCAATAGAGCGAAAGTTTGAGGGCTTAAGACGGTCAAAGGTTAAAACCAATAGAGCGAAAGTTTGAGGTGTTTAACTGGATAGTAGACATAGGACATTAGTTTTAAGGATGGCGAAAGCGTATTAAAACTAATTGGAACTTATTTATTTTCAAAAATTGTTTTTACACTCGAGCGGGATGGCGAAAGCATACGTTAGGGTTATTAGCTTGCTTCGAGTCAACAGAGCGAAAGTTTGAGATTAGGAGATTTAAATAGATAACAACCTCGTAAAATAGGCATTTTATTAATTACATTGTTTCCAAAAAGCTCTTCTAAAATCTAATGGGATGGCGAAAGCGTACATTAGGATTAGGATAGTAGTCTGAATCAACAGAGCGAAAGTTTGAGACGAGGATTTTTAATCAATTGGAATTAGTAAAGATTTTTAATTTAATTATGCAAAAGCCAATGGACCTAGGCATGGCAACGGGGCGGGTCGGGGACGGTTTTTACCTCCCCCAAACCCAAACCCGAATCCCCAATGAATCCCCGTTACCCGCCCCAAACCCAAACGGGGATGGGGAATTAAAACCCAAACCCGTCTTTAACGGGTTCGGGTATCCCCGCCCCGCCACCATGTATTTCGTAAAATCAATTTTTTTAATAAAAATATTTACTTTTTCAAAAATCAAATTACATTATAAATAACAAAATAAAACAATCTCAAAAAATTTCATACATATATTTCAAATATTTAAAATAATAAATACAAATCAAATTATTAAAACATTAGCCACATATTTAATAATATAAATTATGAAATATAAATAATAATGTACATATTGAAATAAACGGGGCGGGTTCGGGGTGGGTACTAGTGTCCCCATTACCCGACCCATCCCCATGTTTTCTAATCGGGGAAAACCCAAACCCGAACCCAAACCCAGTCAAAGCGGGTTTTCCCCGTCAACTTCGGGGTGGGTTCGGATGGGTACCCGTGGGTCTGAGTTTTATTGCCATGTCTAAATGGACCTTTGGATTACCTTTAGTTAAACGAAATACATACTGATACCTGTCTTTTATTATTATTCTTTATTTTCTCACAATCACTTTCCCTTAGGAACAATCGAAATTTTAGTACTCCTAGCTTTACATAGTAACCTTAGATAACGGTAGATCGATTCATAGTCCCTGTGGATTCGATATCTTTTAAAACTACACGACACGACTGTGCACTTGCAGTTATCAGATTTATAGACACGTAAAGTCGCGATCAAGTTTTTGGCGCCGTTGCCGGGGACTATTTAAGTCGATATCGTAACTCACTGTTACACCGTAGAGACTAGGACAATTCTTCCCTTTCTTTTTGAACGATTGTATGCCAAATACTCGTTCAGAAGGAGGAGACTTAATACAACGAATTAACGAGATCGAACGTTTCATTAACGTCAAACGTCGAGCTCGCAATCTTCCCGAAGTAGCAGAAATTCCGATTAATCAGGAATTGATTTTTACTGATCAAATCAATCAAATTACCCCGAAGTTAGAGATGGCTGCTATTCGTCCTCTTAGAGACTATGCCGCTCCTTCGCGCGCTGAACCGCATTCAAGTATCGCACCACCTGCGATTGAAGCGAACAATTTCGAACTAAAACCTTCAGTGGTCCAAGCTGTTCAACAGAATCAATTCTCTGGAAGCCCTGTAGACGACCCCAATCTCCATTTATCCGTGTTCGTGCAATACGCCGACACTATCAAAGCCAACAACGTTAGTTCCGAAGCTATTCGATTACGCCTTTTCCCTTTCTCCTTGAGAGATAGAGCGAGAGCGTGGCTTCAATCCCTGCCTTCCAATTCCATAACTACGTGGGACGAATTGAAGAGAGTATTCTTAGCGAGATATTTTCCGCCTAGCAAAACTGCTATGCTTAGAGGTCAAATCAACGGATTTACCCAGAAAGATAACGAATCACTCTTCGAAGCTTGGGAACGTTACAAGGACATGCTTAGAATATGCCCTCATCATGGACTCGAACCATGGCTGATCATCCATACTTTCTATGGTGGTCTCTTATATAACACTAAAATGACTATAGATGCCGCTGCTGGCGGAGCATTAATGGACAAACCCCATGATGAAGCATACAAACTCATAGAGAACATGGCACAAAACCATTACCAATGGGGTGGAGAACGAGCCGCTCTAGAGAAAGCCCAAACCAAAGGAGGAATGTACGAAATAAGTGGTATAGACCGCGTTAACGCTAAAGTAGACGCTTTAACTCAAAAGATCGAGAATTTAACCATCACTCCTTCAGCCACCGCTGTCGCTGTAGCACCTAACTGCGAGATTTGTGGATTGACTGGGCATGTAGTTGCTGAATGCCAACTCTTGACTGGAGTCCCATCTGATCAAGTAAATTACGCTCAAGGAAACCCTTATTCTAACACGTACAACCCTGGATGGAAAAACCACCCGAACTTTTCTTATAAGAACAACAATGCGTTGTACGCGCCTGGACAAGCACCTGCTGTACCACCTGGCTACCAAAAAGCGCCTGTAGCTGCTCAAAACACCCCTAGGAAGTCGAACCTAGAAATCATGATGGAGAACTTCATAGCTTCCCAACAACAAACCAATAAAGACTTCCTGAATCAAAACATCCACAATAGCGAGCAACTAAAACAACTATCGAACAAAGTAGATGCTTTAGCTACGCATAACAAAATGTTAGAAACTCAAATCTCACAAGTGGCTCAACAACAAGCACCTACTGCTGCCCCTGCTGGCACGTTTCCTGCTCAACCTCAACCAAATCCTAAAGGACATGCGAACGCGATAACACTACGAAGTGGAACGAATTACGATGGACCCATAGATCCTAGAACCCAAAACGTACCCATGTCACAACAAGAGCCAAAGGAAACCCAAAAGAAAACAACTGACGAACAAACTGCTAAGGCTGATGAGAACAATAACGAAGTGGAACCCGAAAAAGAGAAACCTTATGTTCCACCACCACCTTATAAGCCACCAATTCCTTACCCTCAGAGATTAGCTAAATCAAAAACCGAAGCGCAATTTAAAAGATTTGTAGAACTTCTGAAGCAATTAAACATAACCATACCGTTCACAGAAGCCATAACTGAGATGCCTTCATACGCTAAGTTCTTAAAAGAAATCTTATCAAACAAAAAGAAACTCGAGGATAACGAAACTATAACGCTTACCGCTGAATGTAGCGCTATCATCCAAAACAACATGCCTCCAAAACTGAAAGACCCTGGTAGTTTCTCTATACCCTGCGTAATTGGAAAAACCATCATAGAGAAAGCCTTGTGCGATTTAGGAGCTAGTGTTAGTTTGATGCCTCTTTCGACCTGTAAGAAACTCAACCTAGGTGAGCTTAAAGCAACAAGAATGTCTCTTCAACTAGCAGACCGTTCAGTTAAGTACCCTGTAGGAATGTTAGAGAATATCCCTGTCCGTGTAGGTCAATTCTACATCCCAACTGACTTCATCATTATGGATATCCAAGAAGATTCTAACATCCCGATCATATTAGGAAGACCATTTTTAGCAACCGCTGGTGCAATTATAGATGTAAAGCGAGGAAAGCTTACTTTCGAAGTAGGAGAAGAGAAAATAGAATTTATACTTTCCCAATTCCTAAAAGCACCTTCTATAATTGACACATGCTGTTCTGCTGACATAATCGACGAGTGTGTCAAGGAAATAAAATCCGAACCAAATAAGGAAACTGACATCCTAAGAATTCCTATGCCGCCAATTTTTGAAGATGACAACTGGCGTGAGGAATATCAAGATAACCACCTGAGTGAATGCTTAGCTTTAACTCCTGATCCTATACCTGGACCTAAGAAACCTGCTATAGAGCTGAAGACACTTCCTATCGATCTTAGATATGAGTTTCTAGACGAAGAACTAAACCGACCAGTTATAGTGAACGCCAACTTAGGACGAAGCGAGACTGAAAAATTACTTAATGTCCTAAGAAAATACCCTACCGCTTTAGGATACAACATATCAGATCTGAAAGGTATAAGCCCTTCTCTGTGTATGCACCGCATTATGCTCGAAGACGATAGTAAAACCTCTAGGGAACATCAAAGGCGAATAAATCCTATTATGAGCGATGTGGTTAAAAAGGAAATCCAAAAACTGCTAGAAGCCGGAATAATATATCCTATATCCGATAGTAAATGGGTTAGTCCTGTTCACGTCGTACCAAAGAAAGGAGGAGTCACTGTAATCACTAATGCAAAAGGAGAATCTGTAGCACAACGTACCCAAACTGGATGGAGAATGTGCGTTGACTATAGGAAGTTAAACAAAGCTACCCGAAAAGACCATTTCCCTTTACCTTTCATAGATCAAATGCTTGAACGCCTAGCTAAACACTCACATTTTTGTTATCTGGATGGATACTCCGGATTTTTCCAAATTCCTATCCACCCTGACGACCAAGAGAAGACCACATTCACCTGCCCTTATGGTACATTCGCTTATAGACGAATGCCTTTTGGACTCTGCAATGCACCCGCGACCTTCCAAAGATGCATGATGGCAATATTTGCCGACTTCCTAGATGGAATAATGGAGGTCTTTATGGACGACTTCTCTGTCTGTGGAGGAAGTTTTGAAACATGTTTAGAAAACCTTGAAATGGTGCTTAAACGATGCGTAAGCGTAAACCTAGTCCTTAATTGGGAAAAATGCCATTTCATGGTTCGACAAGGAATTGTACTTGGACACATCGTATCCGATAGAGGAATCGAAGTTGATAAAGCAAAAATCGAAATTATCGAAAACCTTCAACCTCCCAAAACCGTTAGAGAAATAAGAAGTTTTCTGGGACACGCTGGTTTTTACCGACGCTTCATTAAGGATTTCTCTAAAATAACCAAACCCTTAACTGAATTACTCATGAAAGACGCCGAATTTATTTTCACCAATAAATGCACTGAAGCATTTCAAACACTTAAACGAGCATTAATCTCTGCGCCAATTATGCAACCTCCCGACTGGAATGAGCCTTTCGAAATAATGTGTGACGCAAGTGATTATGCTGTAGGAGCTGTTCTAGGACAAAGAAAGGATAAGAAACTACATGTCATATATTATGCAAGTAGAACCCTAGACGAAGCTCAGATGAATTATGCCACGACAGAAAAAGAATTATTAGCTGTCGTATTCGCATTAGACAAATTCCGTTCTTACCTGGTAGGAGCCAAAATAATCATATACACCGACCACGCTGCCATTAGGTACCTCCTAACCAAAAAGGACGCCAAACCAAGACTTTTGAGATGGATCTTGTTACTGCAAGAATTCGACCTGGAAATTAAAGATAAGAAAGGCACTGAAAATGTCGTAGCAGATCACCTCTCTCGATTGGAAAATCTGAAACCCGAACAAGTACCAATTGACGACGATTTCCCTTATGAAAGACTCATCGCCCAATTAGAAGCAAATGAATTCGAACCGTACCGTCCAAACTCTGAAACCGAGAAATTAGCTGAAATAGCTTTAGCCCGATCTGACGCACCTTGGTATGCAGATTTCGTAAACTACCTAGCTGCTGGTGTGCTTCCTCCTGATCTAAGTTACCAACAGAAGAAGAAATTCTTCCATGACCTAAAACATTACTATTGGGACGACCCACTCTTGTTCAAAAGATGCCCCGATGGAATCTTTAGACGTTGTGTACCCGAAGAAGAAATAAGAAGCATAATAACACATTGCCATTCTGCACCGTGTGGAGGACACCATAGCACATCTAGAACCTGTGCCAAAATCCTTCAATCTGGACTATTCTGGCCCAACCTGTGGAAAGACGTCTATTTTGCTGTACTAAGCTGTGATAGATGCCAACGAACTGGAAACATTTCAAGACGCGATGAAATGCCTCAAAAAGGCATTCTGGAAGTAGAAATATTTGACGTCTGGGGAATAGACTTCATGGGACCGTTTCCATCGTCGTTTGGAAATCAATATATATTCGTAGCTGTCGATTACGTTTCAAAATGGATAGAAGCTATTGCTTCTCCTACAAACGATACACGAGTAGTTATCAAACTTTTCAAAAACATCATCTTTCCTAGGTTCGGTGTGCCAAGATTGGTGATTAGCGATGGTGGTTCTCATTTCATTTCAAGAATACTTGAGAAACTCCTTCGAAAATATGGAGTAAATCATCGACTAGCCACACCATACCATCCACAAACAAGCGGTCAAGTAGAAGTATCTAACCGCGAAATAAAACAAATATTGGAGAAAACTGTTGCTATATCTAGGAAAGATTGGTCAACCAAGCTAAATGAAGCTTTATGGGCTTATAGGACAGCTTTCAAAACTCCAATAGGAACTACCCCATTCAAACTCGTTTATGGAAAATCATGCCACCTACCGGTAGAGTTAGAACATAAAGCCTATTGGGCTATTAAGAACTTAAACCTAAACTACACTGCCGCTGGTGAGAAACGACTTCTAGACATAAACGAATTAGAAGAACTTAGACAAGACGCTTACGAAAACGCCAAAATCTATAAAGAGCGAACGAAAAAATGGCACGACAAGCGTATATCTAGGAAAAATTTTAGCATAGGCGATAAAGTGCTTTTATTTAATTCTAGACTAAAATTATTTCCTGGTAAGTTACGATCTAGATGGTCTGGCCCTTTCGAAATAACTAACATATTTCCGAGTGGAGCGATAGAAATCAAAGGAGAAACCGTCAAACCTTTTGTCGTAAATGGGCAACGTCTTAAGTATTACCATCATCTCGAATACGATGAAAACATCGAAGTTTTTAAACTTGACGAACTGCCCGCTCTTTCGAAAAAATAGTTTTCTATTTTAAAATCGTCGAGCTTACGACATTAAACAAAGCGCTTGGTGGGAGACAACCCACATTTATTTATTCTTTTTATTTTTATTTTATTTTATTTTTATTTTTAAAATTTTAATTTTTAATTTTCATTTAACTATTCTATTTTTAATTATTCTAGATTTTAATTTTCTTATTATTTTTCATACATCTTATAATAACTATTATAATTATAGCCGCTTTCTTCATTCGAGAAAATACTTCCTTTTTATAATTATAATTATTATTATAACTTGTTTTATTTAATTTTATTTTTAAAATTAACACTAGCCTAGTTCTAACTTAATCTCAATATTTTCAACTTCTAGGTTTTTCATTTAACTACTAACTACGATGCAAGAAGTTGACAATATGGAAGTTGTGTTCCGTGGTAGAGGACAAGAAGCAAGATTTAACAAGCTGGCTGAAAGACACATGGAGTTGACTTGCTATCCTCACCAACCAACTATGGTGAAGCTTGGTATCGAAGAAAGCATCCTACACCTGCTTAACCAAATCGGTTGGACTGGTTCTCACTTGTTCCGCAAGTTTAGCACTTATCGGAAGCTCACCCTGGAATTCTTGAGCTCCCTGACCTATCTTCCAAACTGTGGACAAGGGCTGAAAAAAGGAGTTATTCTCTTTAGACTCTTTGGTATGGAGTTTAATTTCTGCATCCGAGACTTTGCTGAAATGTTAGAACTACCTCATGGACCTGATGCATACGCCCAAGTAGCTGAAGAAAATCTTCCATACTGGGAGTTGGAAAAATACTGGGGCAAGATCACTGGAAACGACAACCCTGAAGAGAATGAATTTCAATCTGAGAACATCCACAATCCTGCTTTCCGCTACTTTCACAAGATCCTCGCTCACTATATTTTTGGCAAGCCTGATAATGTCACTGAAGTTACTAGAGAAGAGCTGTTCATCATGTTTTGTACATCTCAGAATCGCCCGGTCAATGCCATCGCATTCATGCTAACAAACTTCGAACGCATCACGCAAGACGAAGTTTCACCCATTAGGATCGGCGGATTCGTCACTATGATTGCTAATGCCATAGGAATGAGAGTGCCTTTGCTTAGATTGACACCTTTTGGTACCCATACCTCTATGGACATCAATTTCTGCTTTAATAGAGGTATCATCGGTAATCTTGGACCTGATCGTTTTGAATTGCTCATTGATAACAAAGATTGGTATCAGTTCACCTTACCGAATCCTAGGACGAGTGTGCACAACCCTACCAACTGGCTTTACTATGGTCAGATTCCTGAGAGAGAGCCATCACCTGAAACTCCTCAAGCTTATGAACATTTTGATGAGGAAATGCCTGCATCTGAATCTGAACCTGAAACACCTCCTGGTTATTATGAACCTCTTCCTGTTGATGAACCCATTCCTGATTACGAACCTCTTCCTATTGATGAACCTATATCTGAGTATGAGCCTGAAACTCGTTCTGAAAATTCTGTTGATGACTACACTGTTGATATGACTGATGTCGAGGTCGAGCAACAACAACCCGCTACATCTACCGCATCGGTGAATCAAAGAATGCCTAATCTGAATACGCACGAGCAAGCCATCACTGCGCTACAACAAGATGTACAACATGTGCGCAACGAGCTACACACTTTGCAAATGCATTTCTTCGATTTTATCGACACCATAAATGCTCAGTTCGACGAAGTTTTCAAACACATTCAGTCTAATCAGAACAACAATAGACGTGGCTAGATGTTACCGTATTAGACTATTAGATTTTATTTCTAGTTTTAGTAATTTCTATTCCTAGTTTAGATTTACATTTTTCTGCACTTTTGCTTTCTGCTTCTGTTAACACTCAGTACTGGTTTAATATTAAATGCAAAATTCTTTTGATTACTGCTACTGTGTTATGTTACACTGCTATTGACTGCTATATATATACTTCCCTATAATTTTTTGCTGTTAATAGTATTAAAATCCGACACTGTTATGAACTGATGGACAATATTAATGGTATCTGTCAGCACTGTCTGGTCACTTGCATGCGTGACCCACCCGCCTACAACAGGAGACGCACGTCTCCATCTGTGTGGGGCCAGCTGACACGAACCAAAGGAACAGGAGACGCACGTCTCCATGCTCTGCCCCAGCAGACTGGCTGCCTGAGACGCACGTCTCCCAAGGCCAGCAGTCTGTTTGACCATGCAGACCACTCTCTTTCCCTCTTGAATTTTGAATTTGAATTTCAAAAATTCATCTTTCAATCTTCTTCATTCTTCCCCTATTTATTCCATTTAAACTCCATTAACCTCATTCATCCTCCATCATTCACCTCTTAAACTCCATTCATTTCCCACTTTTTTATTCTATTCAAACTTCAACCACCAGCATTCATCCATTTTAATTCTCCATTAACCACCCCATTTTCAAACCTCACTATAAAACCACACCACCACCACTCTTCTTCTTCACAACTTTCATACCATTCTCTATTTCTTCTACACTTCATCTCTATTTTTCATTTCCACACTCACCATGCCTCCACGTTCATTAATCCGTAGTGAGCGTCCCGAGAGACCACCTCCCGACCTTTCAAACATTATCTTCCGAGATGATGACAATGATGCTCAACGAACTAAATATGTCGCCTTCTACGAACGTTCGGTTGTTCCCACAAAATTTGTGAACACCGAGTGTCTAGAAACTTTGGGTCTCATTGTTGGTGTCACCCGTTTGCTCACTAAATCTAGCCTCCACCATCTTTGTACCGAACCCGTACCTACTTATGAGCCGCTCGTCTTAGAATTTTTGAGTTCCTTCAACTACGACACTCCCTCTAATCAACCACTCTCAACCGGTAGCATCCAATTTCGGATGTTCAACCGTGAATATGCTCTAGATCAAGATGTCGTAGCTTCATATTTGCATTTTAATCATGCACCAATTGCTCACCGCTCAATCTTTCAAGAACTCAATGGTCGATCCTGGGAGGATCTCGCTTTTGAATTTTGGTTCCATCTCACTGGAGAAAATCCTACCGGTTGGAGAGCTCTCCATGCTTCTCACATTCAAAACCCCGCTATACGTTATTTTCAACGTGTTTTGGGGCATATTATTTTTGCGAGATCTAACAACCACAAGGTAAACCAAAATGAATTATTTTTCCTTTACTGTGCGCTTAACAATATCCGTTTCAATGCCGCACCGTTTATGTTCCAACACATCCAAGGCTTAGTCAACGCCCCCGCTACGAACCCATTCTTGCTTGGCGGCATTATTACTACCTTGGCCTGTGCTTTAGGTCTTGGTGACGAGCTCCTCTCACTCTCACATCTCATGAAACCTGCTCAGTCACTCGATCTCACCTACTGCCGTGACTCCCACTTGGTTTCCCCCCGCCATGATGGCCGATACACTTTGGTCGTCAACAAAGTTCCTATTCCTTATGTCATCCTTCCATGTCCTGAAAGAATCAACATCCGTTATGTGCAACGTTGGAGGCTTATTGAAGACAACCCTCAAGATGACCAACAAGAACATCCTAATGAACCTATGGATGCAAATGAAGAAGAACTCAACCAAGGGCAAGCTGATGTCAACCAACCTCCTCCGAACAACCCTCCGCCTATCACTCTTGAAGCCATGTATGCTGCTATTCAACGCCAAGATCAACTCGTTCAAGCTATGCAGACAAACCAAACTGAAACAATTAGGCTCATCCGAGAGATGCAACAGGAGCACCGTGACTATGCTATTAGGAACGAAAGTCAATACGCTGAAATTGCTACATATTTGCATGATCTTGACATTCGTGTGAATGACTCTCCTGATAGACGTCGCCGTGTTCGTACAAGAGGCGCGAGCAGTTCTCGCAACCGCAACAATGAGGAGTAGTTCTTATGCACTGAGGACATTGCATCATCTAAGTCTGGGGGAGTCATATTATTTCTATTTCCTTTAGTTTTATTTTTCCCTTCAGTTATTTCCCTTCCTTGTAATGTTTTTCAAATTCAATAAAGAATATTTATGGAATTTAAGTCTTATATGTATAATTCCGTAGTTATTTCAATTTCTTCCATTTTCTTGAGCCATAACAAAAATTTTGCTCCTAAACGATAAACGCAAACCCCACACGTTCGAGAAATACAAAGCTACTCAAACACTCAACGCACTAAAACTGAATATAGTCAATATCCTTATTGTCCCAACACTCTAAAACCCCGAGTATGCGTAACCGATTTGAGTACCCGTTATACCAAAACCACCGACTTTAAGTTTTGAAATAACCCTTAGTAGTTTATTCTAGTAGTCGGCACCGTCTTAGATACAAACTACGCAGAGAGTCGATGAATATAAGTGTATGATCCTCATAATAATAATTATGTGCTCAACCATAAGAAGAAATGTGCCTACTAAGTAAGGTGATCCTCACAAGATCATTTAACCTAACGGTCGCAAATCTCAAATACAAAGAATTTAAAAACTCACTGTCGATTGGTTCAGAAGTCATCTGGTACTGAACTTGGTAGGAAGGACTATTGTCCGATTCCCCACAATCTACAAGTGAATGCTAAGGAGTATACCACATATTGTGCCAGAACTCCATGAGAAGGATCATAGTCACTAACCGACTACTCTGCTATGTGCGTGTCAAGATAATGGGCTTAATGTGATTGCGCGCGAATGAAAAGGGTGAAACATGATGACAAGTCAAAAAGGTCGAGCTATAATGGCATGATTCGGATTGGTATGCATACTGGGAGTTGTTTAGTGTTGTTACTATAAGTTTATTGCTAGATTCATTATCATTATTTCCGAATAAGAACACTATGTAGCTGAGTATGACTGAACGACGTGGTGGAAGTGTGTTTCATTTATCTTTATCTTATTCTGCTTGAGGACAAGCAAAGGTTCAAGTCTGGGGGAATTTGATAACATGATTTTATATCGTATATTTAGCTTGAAATCCATAGATATTTATAGCATTTTCCGTTTATTATGTTAATTTATTATGATATTACGCGTGTTTTTGCTTTGTTTCAGGTTTTACACTCTTACTATGCCGAATTGTGAAAAAGAGAAGAAATGGAGCCAAAACGACCCTTTTCTATGCCTAAAAGACGTAAATTGGGTGCTGAAGTAAAAAGGGAGTGCAATTAAAGGCCAAGTGTGCCAAAAGAGGCCCAAAGACTCAATGAAGCAATCTAGCCCACGAAGGAAAGCAGCCCAAGCCACACAAGTAAGCAGAGACGCACGTCTCTGCCACCTCAGCAAAAAGGGAGACGCACGTCTCCACCTCCCTAAATTCTCTCCACTTGAGACGCACGTCTCAAGTCTCCCTGAAGAATAGGAGACGCACGTCTCCACGTCCCAGTCTGCAGAAGTTCCTCTTTTCACGCAAAGCAACTGCAAAGCCCCTCCTATAAATAGGACCAGTCACTTCACTTCAATCGGTCCGATTTCCTGCCAACGAAGTGCTGCCGAAATTGTACCGCGAACTGCTTTTTCCTTATTCTGCTTTCATTTAACCGTTTATTTTCTCACAACGATTTCTACACTGGAAATTGTTGTGAACTTTTCGTAGATCTAGCCTTACGTTAGATTTATCGTTTTATTTCCTTGTTTTTATTTTCTGCCATTTAAATCCCGAAGAACGATCCAGCCAACCTGTGGTGGAAGTTCGAGTACTTCAAGATTCAATTCAATTCAGATTTATTTTAATTCAGGTTTATTATTTACCGCCTTTATTTATATTATTATTGCATGATATATTATATGCCAATTAATATGCCTATTAATATGAACCAAATTTATTTATGCATGTTTAACTGTATTAATATGTCTGGCTAAATTACTAAAGGTGTCGGTATGTAAAGTAAGTTAACCGTAGGGATCCGAAATAAATTGGCTTAAATTATGTTTTATTAATTATCACTTATTTTTGGTTTATATGTCTAGTTTAATTAGTAAGTCTTAAAACCAATAGAGCGAAAGTTTGAGGGCTTAAGACGGTCAAAGGTTAAAACCAATAGAGCGAAAGTTTGAGGTGTTTAACTGGATAGTAGACATAGGACATTAGTTTTAAGGATGGCGAAAGCGTATTAAAACTAATTGGAACTTATTTATTTTCAAAAATTGTTTTTACACTAGAGCGGGATGGCGAAAGCATACGTTAGGGTTATTAGCTTGCTCCGAGTCAACAGAGCGAAAGTTTGAGATTAGGAGATTTAAATAGATAACAACCTCGTAAAATAGGCATTTTATTAATTACATTGTTTCCAAAAAGCTCTTCTAAAATCTAATGGGATGGCGAAAGCGTACATTAGGATTAGGATAGTAGTCTGAATCAACAGAGCGAAAGTTTGAGACGAGGATTTTTAATCAATTGGAATTAGTAAAGATTTTTAATTTAATTATGCAAAAGCCAATGGACCTTTGGATTACCTTTAGTTAAACGAAATACATACTGATACCTGTCTTTTATTATTATTCTTTATTTTCTCACAATCACTTTCCCTTAGGAACAATCGAAATTTTAGTACTCCTAGCTTTACATAGTAACCTTAGATAACGGTAGATCGATTCATAGTCCCTGTGGATTCGATATCTTTTAAAACTACACGACACGACTGTGCACTTGCAGTTATCAGATTTATAGACACGTAAAGTCGCGATCACCTGGGACAACTGTCATACACCAGGAGCGTAATGGAGACCACGACTATTGTGGGACAGGATCCGGAGACTACTATTTCTCGCCGAACTCTGACCTTTCCGATCCCACCCTCGTTGATTGATCAGTGCATTTTGATGCACATTCCTCTACGGTTGTACTTATACATTTCCATGGTTTTCTTGTCTTATTTTTGTATTTTATAATGTTTTTATATTTTAAATTATTTTTATTGTTATTTGATTTTCGTATTTATTTTTCAGCTTTAGTAGTCTGCACGGAAACGATCATAACTGGAGTTCCGGGAGTCCGATTGAGGCGTTCTAATAATCGCCGGAAAGCTAAGAAAAAGAGTTACAACTTTTATGTTGGAGTCAAAGTCAGAATCGGAACCTATATTTCCCAGAATTGCGTTTAAAGCTGCAGCACTATTTAATTTTCAGTTTTTGGGTCATTTAGTAGTGGGCCTGGTTTTGTCATTTGACCCAGTTGGGTCATAAACGTTTTTTGGCTGATTCCTAATAGGTCTAGCAGCCGTGTTACTGTTTATCACGTTTTACTATTCACAATTTTGTTTCCACTCTTTTGCTCTGTACGGTAATGGAGAACTAAACATCCAGAGTCGATCTACTGTAATCGAATTCCAAAAGCTTTGAGGTTTTTATTTTATCAATTCAATTTCGTTTCTCTTTCAATTATATTCTATGAATTTGCATTTGCTTAATCTGTTATTTCGTGGAATATTTTGATTAATTTCGTATGATTGTATCCCTAACTGTTAATCGTTGTTTACGTCGCTTCGTCGTTAAATTGCGTTTCTATATCGTGTTTGCTTAATTCGCGATTGTATTAATCCGCTTGCTTAATTCGGAATAGGAATCCAATCTGTTTAATATCTTTTGCGCTTGTCAATTGATATTGAAATCGAATAGAGATCGAAGCCGCTTAGGGAATTGGTAAGGTAGAAACCCATGATAAGCCGGAACCGAAAACAGTAGATTGGCTTAATTTTATAATCACTTTTTCAAAACAACTTATTTCATTAATCGCTTTTGATAATCATTTTTTCTATAATTCGAACTTAAACCAACCCCCTAAATCGATTTACCTTTGGTTAATAATCAACGAGAATCCTTGTGATACGATACGCGAGTCACTTGTCGCTTTCTATGGTTTTATTCAAAACTACTCGTTTTTGATCCGCGCGCGACAGCGAATCATTGATCATCTCTAGCTTTCTCTCAGGGGAGATTGATCGTTATGGGCTATCGACCTACCCCTCAGCCCTGCTCGGACCCTCACACGCCCCAATTGGGGGAGGGTGGCCATCTTTTCGTGAGATACCTATGCCTTCCCCAAACCTAGATATGTCACTAGGACTATTATCGACTTTCACTCGCGATATCTTCCCTATAGGCGAGCTTCCCCATATTGATCCAGTGCATGTGTCGTCACTTGATCCAGTCCTTGGCGAGGCAGAGGATTACGACAGTGAGGAAGACCCATCAGAGCATGATTATGAGGATGGATCCGATCACACTCTATCGAGCGCTTGTAGTGGGATATGTGGAGCCGGAGCAGGAGATTATTGTGGGTGTCGATAGGTTTCGTTCAGCCTAGGTAGGGCGTAGCTTTTGTGGATGGTAGGATTTTGTTAGTTTCTGATAGTAGGTTTCTAGTACTTACACATGGTTCAAATTTTCTCCTTGGGGCAGCTCTCCTACGTGAGTGTCTGCCGAGGACTTTCATTTCGTTGTTATTTTGGATTATATCATAACCACTATCTACACTCCATATCGCATGACGAGTAGCCGTCTATATGCACTATATGTTTTATGTTATAAAAATCTCGTTTATCTAAGTTAATTTATATACCATAGTTTAAGTTCTTAAAATAATTTTTAAAATACGAAATTCGCCGTAGTGTTTTGGTAAAAAAAAAGGGACGTTATTCTGTTTAATGAAAACTATTAATTGATATACTTATAGAAATAGTCCCTTTTAAAAATACACTCTCGCTGTTAAAAATCGGGGTGTTACAGTTGCACTATGAAAGTGAATTATGTGTGGATAGTTCATGAATATATGTCTGTGTTTGCAATTGTGTGGTAATTCAATTATGATGAATTATGGAATGTATGCATGGATGTTAAGATTAGGGAACAATCTTAATTGCATATGGCTGTTGTAATTGCACACACATCATTTGGTTAAGAGGCGATATTCTTTAGTTTTATGGGAACTAGTGACTTGTCCCAAACCTAGAGTGAGATTTGAAAGCTTAAAGAACGAGCTTTTGTTGTGTTATTAGTCTAGGGGACGAACTCGGTTTAAATGGAAAAACCGAATAAAGTAACAGGCGATTGGTACCACATGCATAAGTATTGCATTGTCTTGCATTGAGTCACATTCTGTTTTTGAGAAATTGTAGAATTGTGTGGAAAGAATTCATTTTTGTGAAAATGTGAATTATTATTATATTCTTGAAAATAGTATTATGATGGAGTAACGCTATGTATGCCAATTATATGAAGTGTGGTGAATTCATATTGTGTATGTATGTTATTCGTTATATGTTATTATATAAGTTCTATAATGATGTGAATTCTCACCCTTCTGTTGTAATGATGTTTTAAAACAGCATCGCTCAGGTACCAAGGATTAGAGTTGATACTAGTATGCTTGGAGCTAGAGAAGCTACCTTATTTTTTTCGCATTTTGAGTTTTGAGTCTGTTGTACCCCAATTTTTGATCATTGAGATCCCACCTCATTTCAAATAGTAGGATCATCATCATTATCATCATCATCATCATGCATATATCATTTGCTAACCCAAAATATCAAAAATATTGTTGCTTGTTGCTTGTGTTCCAAAACAGGAGACTGATCAAGAGGAGACTGAGAAAATTAGGGTTTTGATACCCACAGAGGAGTTCAAATTTTCTCATATGCTCAAATGATTCTCACTTTCAAAATACAAGTCCAAGGATGATTCAAATCAAAATCAACAACTTCCAAATCCATCTGGTGCACAAATTAGGATTTTGACCTAATTCATCTGAGGAGTTGACTTTTGATCAAGACATAGATCCATGGCTCAAACTATGATTCAAAGGTCTCCAAATCAACATTATAATCAATTCACATCATCTATTTGAAGAGGAGAGCTTGATTCAAATAGAATCCACAAGATTGCAATTCATTTGGAAAAAGTCAACTGTGTGGGTCAACCTTTGAGTTTTGAGAAATTTGGTCAACTATGGACTTTTGAAGATCAAAATCATCAAAATATGATTATTAAAGTCATTTGACCAAGAAAAATCAAGAAAATCAATCAAAGATAAAAAAGTCAACAAAAGTTAAAATTAGGGTTTCAAGTGATTTTGACCTCATTTTTGGAACTTCAAAATTCACCTACAAACTCAAAAATCTCCCAACATGAAAGTTGTAGATCTTGATCAAATAAACAACTTTTCCACTTATAACATTTCTTCAAAAAGTGATTTATTTGAGAGATATTGAATCAAGAAGTTTATGTTCAAAAAACTTGGAAAATTTCAAGTGTTTTAACATGGATTTCTTCCAACTTTATGGCCATTTTTCACCAAGATCCAAAATGAGTTTGAGAAAACTTTTAACAAGTGGATTGAATTATATAAAAAGGGCTTTCCAAAGAGACCATTAGCATGTAATTTCATCACTTGAACTATGAGATGTGATTTTGCAAAGAGGACACCATAACACTTGAATTCAAGCCATGGAAGTGAAGAACAAAGTTTGAATCTTGATCCAAATTTGAAGAATCTATGAATTACAGGTCCTCTAACTTGTTCAAGTGGCCATAATCATAAGATTACACACTCTTTTGAGCAATTATCCAAGAGCTTTGATCATTTCCCATTGAATCATTCCATTTCAAGCATAAAGATATGACTTCCATTCTTGTAAAGTAGCTTTAATCACCAACCGCTCTTGCATCGAGCCTCTAACTTGTTTGCCTTGCACCAAAAGCAATACAAACACCACAAGCAAGCTCCCAATATGCAGAGAAAGTCACTCCAAGCATGCTAAATGCCTTGTACTTCATGTTGGGACCATAACTTTCATGTTTCTTCATGAAGAAGCAAAATGACACAACTTCCAAACCATAAAGCCAAACGATCTGATTCCTTCACCCACAAATCCTAATTTTGGCCTATAAATAGAGGGCCTTGATTCATAAATCAAACATACAAAAATTCTCAATCTCACCCTCTCACTTGAAATTCCAAATTTTAGTCATTTGCATAAGCTAAGAAATTTTGAGTTCCAAGTATTTTTTGTGTTAAACCACCTTCCAAATAGCTTCCATACATCATATAGAAGTTTTTCATCACTCCCATACACCTCAGAAACACCTCTAAACCAAAATCACCATTTCACATCCATTAACATACTTCTTCAAGCCTTAAACTTCAAAGTCACATTCCATACACACATTGACCCAACTACCACTTTAGATACCTTCTATATACCATATAGAAGCTATCTGGATCATTGATTAACATCTGTAACACCTGGAACCTCAAGTTCCATTTTTTGTTCTTCTACTTGTAGGTGGATTCGAGTATCTAGTTCCAGGAAGTTTCAAAAACAACTAAGTATCCAGTTAGCTTCGCTAAGGTGTCAGGAAGCTACTCAAATCATTAGAACTCATCTGGAAGTGCTCTAAAGCAACCTTTGATTTCCAGTTTGCAGGGGTAAGCTCTTGAATTCAAACTCCATTGTTTGAGCATCAAAGTCCATATTTCTTGATACCATTTTGTTCAGAACAATGTGAGGAATAATAGCCCTAAGATTTTAGGGATTGATTGATCGTATTAAGCATTTAATTTTAAAAATGAGAATTAGGGTTCATACGTTTTTTAGTCAAATTCATGAGCTCCAGTTTAAATAAATTTATGAAACTTATATGGTTGAGTTCGTGGTTACATGCTGAGTATAATGCACACTTATTTCACTGAAATTGATCAATATTTGAGGAAACTTGAATTGGAATCCATGGCGGGTTCAAGGTTGAAGATGAAGTTTATACCATTTTTGAAACATGTTTTATTTTATATATACTTGCGCGCGTGTTGATATCAGTTAAAGCGTGTTGGTTCAATGGCAAAGTTTTGAAACTTTCACCATTAGGGCGTGGGTTCAAGTCCCACTAGGGTCAAACCATATTTTTAGCACTTTGTTTATTTCGTTTTTTACATAACTTTACATTTTTATTTAAAATAGTAAAAAAAAAAAAAATTTAACCAAATTTTGTACACTACTCATTTATGTTGTCTATTTTTATAATTTAATTTAAAAATAAAAAATAATTAATTTTATCATTTAAAATTAAATAAGAAACAAGTCTTTTATATGTTTTCAAAAATATAAAAAAATCATTTCTCTTTTAATATTTTCACCAAATAAATTTTTAATGTTTTTATGTGAATATTTTTAGGATTAGGGTAATGTGTCCTTGACCATACCATGTGCCCATAGACCAACTCTCCTTTAGGGTTTGGTATTTTAATCATTAAAATCAATTAGGTTTCGGTGTGATTCTAAAACCCTAATTTCAAAACCCTAATTCAAAACTTCTTGATCTTTGCCTCACCATGTTAGTATGACTTGTTGCTTTGATCTCTTTGTCTTATATACTTGTGCATATACTTGTTGATTTTATCCTTGTACACTTGTACTTTTATCCATGGAATTATCATTGTGTACTAGCCATATTGCATAAGAATTCATCCATCCACCCTTCATTATCTTCATTCATACATGAAATGATCAAAAGGTATAAACATTCCTTTATCCATTATCATTTGAGTTTACATTGATCTCTTTGTTATACTTACTTGCTTGTATTTTGTGACACATGTTATCACACACACACACACTTTAGGTATCCATTGATTGATTGCTTGAGTTGTTATCCAAAGGAATGAGAATGGTATTGACTAAAATTGTCAAGGTACTCGATCTCTTTTCCAATCTCTTTTAACTTTGTCCTTAGTATTGTTAAAGCTTTGCACTTGTTTTAAAAATGGTTTTGTATTGTTAAAGCTCAACCATTTTAAAATCAACCCTTGGTTTTGTATTGTTAAAGCTCAACCAACCCCTTTTTAAAAACCTTGGTACTAAGAGGACAATTTTTCCCGGTGAAACTACTCTTAAGACATTGTACCTTGTATTTTTAAAGCTTGGTTCATTTTAAACTTGTTAAGTATTGTTACAAAAGGATAGGGGGACATCAGCCAAAACCCTATCAAGAATTAGAAAACCTAAAGAGTGGCAAATCTAGCTTATTCGTTACAAAATCTGCTCTCAAGCAAGCAGGTGCGTAACTAAAAAGAGATGAATCAGAGAGACTAAGACCTATATTAGCAAAACCATATGTATAACTATTGCCTTCCCTATAAATATGGGAGACCATAAAATTTCAATTAGAGGTTATATTTGTACCGCTAATCCATCTATTTCTAATTTGCCACGACACCAAAGAGAAAGACTTGAAAGCCTTGACCACCGTCATAGAGTCAAATTCCAACCAAATATTGTTCCAATTTTTCTCATGGGAGAACTCGATTGCAAACATCGCACCAGAGAGTTCGACAATGAGTGAATTGGATATTTCCAACCGAATGGCAAAAGCTGTCAAAAAACCACCATCACTATTTCTAGCAATCCCACCACAAGCCGAAATACCAGAGGGAGAAATAACAACTCCATCACAATTAAATTTGACCCAGTTACTAAGAGGAGGTTTCCATATGACCTCGATAATACTAGAGGATATAAAAGATAGTAACCTAACCTGAATAAAGTTATTTTTAAATTATAACTTTATTTTTCTATTTGATTGTTTATAATATATACATGATAGATATTTATTTGTTAGAAAATATATTTTCATAAACACTACTATTGTTTTATATGAAAAATAAAAACACTTTTTTTTAAAAAAAATTCTTACTAGTTTGGAAAATGGTGCTTAGTATTTTTTAAAAGACATAGATGTAATAAAACAACTGTATTGATATATGAAGCTTATAACCACGGTTAAATAAAATAACTGTAGTTGTTATACTCTTAATTTTTAAATACAAAAATGTTAAGGAACACGTGCTTATTTTTTCAATAAAAATGGAAAATTGTTGATGTCGGAATTCGAAACTTGTCATCAAACTTATATGACAACGGTCCTTTATAGGACCCGTGATGAAAAGTTTCTTAATAAAAAAACATGCGCATAGAAAATGTGATATGACTACGATGGATATATGACCGTGGTAATATAGTGTAATCAAAAGTATATTCCGTAGTGATCCATATGTATATAAAACATGATACTTTGATGGAGATGCCAAACAAACCTACGAACTCATGGATTATGACAGCTGTCCTAAAGCAAAGGGAGATTATCAATATGATTGGGATCATATGCTTACAAAAAGTAAATTTAGCATGAAAAATATATACATGAAACTGAAAAGTGAAGATTAAAGTGTCCCATGACGGAAGCTATTTTATGATAATCCAGCGCGACCTTGAGCCTTAATGACATTGTGGCTTGAATGTCATGGGAGGCTAGCAACGAAGGTTAGAATTATAGATTTGGTATACTGGATAATACAACCACTAGTGCAGGAAAGACTTTTTACATCGGGAAAAAAACACATTTTACATCAGGCCTGGGTCCGATGTAAAGTCAAGTGATGTAGTAAATCAAAGATATTTTACATCGGTCAGCAACCCGATGTGAAAAATACACCTACCACATCGATTGATTGTTATATCTGATGTGAAGTATGGGGTTAATTACATATTTATAAAAATAACTACAATATTTAACATCGGTTTTCTTAATGGCCTGATGTAAAATATTGGTTTTAACATCGGTTGCCTTATTGGCTTTATGTAAAAGATAGGTTTTTATATCGGTTGCAATGCGCATCCGATGTAATACGTTTTCTATCTTTCTTAAAAAATTAGGCTATTTTGTAGCAGAATCGAAGTGGATTTCCTGTAATTTTTTTTGGTACCTAATTTTTCATATTTTTTCAACATCACACAGACCACATTTAGGTTGCTATTTTTCATATTTTTTCAACATCACACATACCACATATAGGTCGTTATTTTCATATTTTTCTAACCACTGAAGGATAATTTCATTGCAACAAATAGCTAGAATGCACATATATATTCTTCAAAATGAACAATTGATTTATAAAAGTATTAATCTAGGATACACACAAGTGTACAAAATTATAAGGAAGTTTACACACGGTGGACTACTACAACAACAAAACAAGTGAAAACATACAAAAATATCCAACCATTTATAAGTTTTTTCTCACACTTGAAATACCAACATGCAATCCACAAGAAGATGAGTTGTAGCTTCGGTAGCTCCCATATACTTCTGATGTAGAATTATCAATACATACACGATGAATATATCTGAATAATTTTAAAATAAAAATTGGAATCAAAGTGATGAGAGATATAACATATCAATAGATATTGACACTAATAAAAAAGAAAGTGTACTTACGTACCCACGAACAACTCTCTGATACACTTAGCTGACATATAAAAATTAGTAACAGTCAGACAATGACTTAATTCCCATAACTATAATTTATAAGATTTAACAATCACATACAAGAATTTAATCTCTCTTTTAATCTGCAAAATAATGTTTAAACTCTCATAAGTTAATACAAAAATCACACAAGAAAATGATTAGCGTCTACACGTAACTGTACATAACAAAAAATGAAAAATAAAAGCTAGCACAACACTTCAACTACGTCTTAATGCATTTACAAGGGCTTTGTGGAATATGGAAGATATATATTATTGAATCCAAAATTTTGAGTAGCCTTTCCTATTCAAATAATTGGAATCAAATGTATATTTGTTCATGGCTTTATTGATTCATATCACCAACTGGAACAATGGTTTGGAGCTAGATGAATTTGACTTGAACAATTCCCACATGAAACTTAAAAAAATAGGATTTGCAGAATCTATTTACAGCTAACATAAGAACCACATCATTTTCTACTTGGCTTAATGTATAAATTTTTATTACCATTTCGTTAAAAACGAAATTACACTATGTCATATGATGAACTTGGTACTTTTTATTTTAGAAATACATGTTACACAACTGATATATATTAATGAAGATAAAAGCACATCAATGAAACAACAAAAAAGTTAACCTTCTTTTTCTTGACACGCTTGAGAATCTTGATAACACATCGCTCATTGTTGTTAACATTTACACCTTTAAACACCTCACTTTATTTCCCCCTTCCCACTTTCCGAACAACCTCATAATCATCTTGATCACTGAAAAGAGCATTGTTATGCACTCGGTTTTTTGCCATACCTCTTGTGGAGAGATACGCGAACTGACTCTTTTTTGTTTCTGCTTTTGTATTTTTGAAAATCAGAGAGTCGCCACCGACCTTTTATTTTATCCAATTAAGGAAAGGTTTATAAAAGAAACAGAAAAAAGACCTTTAAGAAATTCTGGGTAAGGGGGTAGGTTATACAAAGGGAAGGTGTTAGCACCCTTTGTATCCATGGTTATCCATGGGCTCTTTAATTTGCTTAGCTCACTTGTTTTCAATTGCTTTTAAATGCTCGTATGTGGTTTCAAATACCTTTGTAAATTGACTTTGTAATGATCCTTGTGCGGATGTATACAAAGTGTTTTTATCTTTCAAAAGATGCTTTGGAAAAAAAGAACGTTAACTTCGTAATGATCCTTGTTTGGATATATACAAAGTATTGTCTTTTTGAAAGTTTTATTTTGAAAAACAATGATATATGAGAGATTTGTTTGTTTTGATTTGAGCAAGCAAATTAGGAGGTCTACCCTGAGTTATAAGGTCTTTATCCTATTTCCTTTAAAAATCTATCCTTTCACCGGATATAAACAAAAGTTCGATTTTGCGTTTGAAATAATAGAATTTGATTTTGATTTTGAAAAGAATGAGAAAGGGATTACCCTAAGAGGTGCAAGTGTGATTGTGTTTGGATTCAGATATTTTATCTTTGAAGTTAGTGATCTAATGATTCAATTTTATCTTTGGCATACACGCAATTTATATGTGCTGGAATTTAAAATGCGGAAATGTAAAATGCGGAAAGTAAATCTACGCTATTACATCGATTGTGCAGGAAATGTAAACTACGCTATTTACATGAATTTGACAACCTATACATTTATCTAGGAATTTAAATTGCAAGAAAATAAAAGAAATGTTTTTGGATTTTTTATGATTGATTTTAATTATAATTAATGCATGATTAATTAAATTAAAATGAGGAAAAAAGATGAAAATAAATTTAAACCTAAAAATTAAGTTCAAAATATGTTCAAAATGCTTGTTAATTAATTTTAAAACAAAACTAATTTTTTTGGGATTTTTAAAATTGATTTGAAATTTATTAAGTTAATTAACGCATAATTATATAAATAATTACACAAATAATTAAAACTTAAAGAGAAAATTATTCTAAATATGTACAAAATTAGCCTATGATATATAAACAATATTTAATATAAAGAACAATTTTTTTTATGATTTTTGATTGGTTGAAAATAATTAAAAGATAAATATATGCATATTATCTAATTAATTATACAAAATATTTAAATTATGAAGAAAAATAAAATATTTTTATATCAGAAAATAAAATATTATTTTAGAAACTTAAAAATATTTTTTGTGTATTTTTTGGATATTTAAAACTATTTTAAATTAATTTTGCAAGGAAATTAAAACAAAAATAGAAAAATAGAAAGTAAAATAATCAGGTGTGTGATGCTGATGAGTCCATGGTATGGACCACTTGTCTGGTGCGTTGGATGAAAAGTTGAGATGATCCAAGGGCTCAGATCGTGAGGGAACATGATATGATGGTGGGGGACATGCGCTGAATTCAAGGAGAATTCAAACTTTCTGACTGGGACCCACAAGTGCACGCGTGGATGGAAGACTAGTTGACCAACCAATGATAAGGAGCCTCGCGAGCGGAGGGAAGAGTCAGCTTTGACTGACGAACCACGCTTGGACACGTGGTCATCTTCAACCTCCGTCACCTTCATTTTTTAACATAGATAGCGGCGGTTTTAAACCCCCTCTATTTTTACGATAAAAAACACCATTTTTGGTAGCTTCACAAACCTGCAAGAACAAACGTTAGGAAGAGTAACAAATGACCCAGATCCCCTAATTAGGGTGCTCTGAGTCCAATTATGGCATTAGTTTCACTGTTTGAGTGCTGTAGCCATGGGTTCGATGGAGTTGAAGTTTGAACATGCATGAGCACTTGTTAATGGCATGGGATGATTCTCACGTGGGAGCTAACATGTTAGGGCCCAGATCTACCCTATGGGACCTCATGAACTCATTAGAATGATTAGACTACATTGATATTGATTAAATGTATGAAAACGAAAATTAATTTATGTATGAAAGTGAAGAGTACTATACACGTGTTATAACTCTTATAGGACCATATTATGAGTTCAATCTTACTCTATGCCACCTTAGGAGATGATTGAAAGTGATAGTTTGTATTGATAATGATTGGAATATGGAAATTGAAAATTACAAAGTTATGGAATTTTGAGAGAATTTTGGTGAGTTTTCTTGCTATGCCTTGGCTATAATTTCGTGTGTGTCTTGTTGTTGAAGTATTCAGCTTCATTTATAGGCCAAGAGGTGCTTAGAAACTAAGCCAAGAAGCATTGATTGCCTTTGTTGAATTCTTGATTTTTAAATATTAAAAATCTTTGAATTGTTGACCAAGTCTTGCTCCTCTTCACTTCTCTTGCCTTGTACTTCAATCTTCTGCAGAAAATTAAAGATTCTTTGATGACTCATGCTTAGAAACTAAGCTATGCATTATCCTTCCATTTTCCATTTTCATTTAATCTTAAAATAGGATAAAATTAAACCAAAAATGAATAAAAATGGTGTGGGCTTTGTCTTGGTCGTGGGAGGCCCATTATATCATGGTAAACATGTTTGAACTATGAAAACTTGGCCCCAGTTGGAAAAAATACATTTTTGAGCAATGTTGGTTTTATGCATTTTCCCAAAATTTAGCCAACTTCAACAAGGTGTAAATCCCTCAATTTTTGTCATATGAAGGAGATCTTGCGTTTTTTGGAAACCTAAAAGAGTCCTCTAACCAATGTATTTGGTCTCATGTCAAAATGATTTTTGATGCTCCTTGTGTGTCCTTTTGAAAAAAGTGTCTTTTTGTTGACTTTGAAAATGACCTGTAATGTCTTGGTTCATATTTTTCAAATGGTGAACCTAATGACCATGGGACCAATTTCATTTGAAAGATAATTGAATTTCCTTCAAAATAAGCTTTGGTTTGAATTTTTTGGATGAAGGATGAGAGAGTTATGACCAGTCAAAGTTCAGTTGACTTTTTAGGAGAAAACCCTAATTTTGAATCTTAGGGTTTTGTTGATTTTTTATCTTTCCTTGATGAATTATGATCATCCAATGATCAAATGATGAATCCTTTGACAAAATATGGATGTTGACAAAAAATTTCATTTTTGACTGTCTGTTGACTTTTTTGGTCAAACGGGTCGTCTGTTGACTGTTTGAGCTGCTGACGGTGCGTCTGAGTGAATTGAAGTTTGAAAACTTGTATGATGGTACTTTGAGATGTATGGAGGTCCATGAAATCCATTTGAGGTCTCAAAAACTTGTTTCTCCTAAAAAAACAATAAACCCTTATCAGGGACTGTTTGTGTAGGAGACAGTTAAGCGTACCTGATTTTTGTGCAGTGCTGAGTCTCTGCTAATCATGTGATATTCAGAAGACTTCTAGGACAAAAATCTTAGAATTTTGAAATGCAAAAGTTTGATTTGATTGATGGTACAAAACACGGAGAATTGTACTGTCAGCAGTTTGACTGTCAACTGACTATTCAGGCATGTAACAGTTAGAGTGAAAAATCAACAGTCAAAGTTAATTTTCTTTTTGTTGTTTTTGTTTTATGTGAAAGATGAAAATTTATTTACATGACTTGTTAAAAAACACAGACATAATAAATAATTAATATTTACTGTACGCGAGCAAAATTACCGATTATAACCCTGAAAATCATTTAATGCACAGAAAAAATAAATATTTGACTGGCAGAAAACACACAAAATATTATCTGAATAATTAAGCAACAATATGACAAATAGTACAACATTTAATACTGACAGTACAAACATTACATACTATAATGAACAGTACGACGAATAAACGGTACATTTAAGAAAATAAGAGATACGACAAACTTTAAGAATGACGATTAATAACCCATGCTACGACCAACAGAAAATAGATGATCGGGAGTGTAACCATCGCAGGTCCACATTTTTCAGGACTATGTAGATAGAAGAAGGACATGATCACCGTAGCAATGGTGATGACTATAAGAAAACATGTTTCCATCCGCTTCGCCATTTTGCCGGGGAGGAAGAGAGAATGGATATGAAGTAGAAATTTGAGAAATGATTTAGAATTTGATGTGAGATTTTATGAAAAAAATGAGAGGTATTTTATAGAATGAAAAGAAGGATAGAGACGTTGGGGAATGAAGTGATTCCGTACAAAAGGAAAATTTGAGTGGAAGTAAGATTTGAAAGAAAGTGTATGATAGTGTTGGGAAAAAGAGAGAAGTGTAGAATAAAGTTAAGATTTGATTTTTGAAAAAGAGATTTGAAAAGAGATTTTGAAAATAATGGAATATAGTACAAAAGTTAGTGGGAAACAAAAATTAATAATAATTTACTTGTTACCAGTACAGTCTGAATCCCGGACTCTGTGCCTGCAAAAGATTTAACTCTGTACCAATTGCGTCAGTACTACTTATCTGTAAATAAATATCAAATAAATAGCGTGTGTGAAGTAATAAACAGTAACTGGCGTTTGCGTAAGAATAAATTCAACAGCAAGCCAAAATACTGTATAAGAAAAAATTCTAAAAATCAAGTATTCATAAATCAGGATGTGAAAATCCAAGATTATATGAAACTCTTAATTTTTAGATTGAAGTTTTCTTGAAAAAAGATGCGGGCAAATTTTGGGGTATAACAGTTGCCCCTATTCAATTTTCTTAAACCTGAAGAGATTGTCTGAAATCTGAAGGTGGAAGATGATTGAATATTTTAGATGCCCTGAAAATTTGCACTTACCTCCATCGGGAGTGATGTTGGAATTTGTCTTTGTCTGTGAAATGTGGTTGGAAGATTGAAACATTACCTGAGATGGGCTTTCAGATGCCATCTAGCAATTGTGTTGATGGTTTGTTCACCAGAATGAATCCATTGATTATATCTTGATGAAGGATTTGAGAACCTCTGCGTCGACCGTTTCAGAACCGTTCAAGGTTATCGTTTTAAGTCTAGGAGGATGATCGTTACGGAACTGTCCAAAGTTTTTCCGCTTTAGATTTTGAAAGTTGATTGTTGTGGAACCGTCTGAGGTATCAGCTTTAGATCTTCGATGGTAGATCGTTCTGGAACCGTCTGAGGTATCAGCTTTAGATCTTTGTTGCTTGTTTTTGAGTTGATAAGTGATATGAAAGGAGAGATCTCTTCAGAATGAATCCTTGGCTTGATTATATCTGAGAGGACTGCTTATTTGAATAGAGTTCAAGGGGAACACTGTATGTGATTGAGAACATTTTTGTTGAAGTTATCTGTCTGCCTGAAAAATCAAGTTAGTGATATGCAATGGCGTGATGTATGTAATGCATGAGATTCTCTAACTAAAGGAGAAATATGCATGTTATGTATGCGTTTGTCATGAAACATTATATGCTGTGTATGAATATGCGTATGACGTATGGTGTATGATGTATGATGTATGATGTATGATGTATGATGTATGATGTATGATGTATGATGTATGATTGGGAAAATAAATCCCAGCTAGTCAGTCATCTAGAGATGAAGGTATTGTGATTATTGATGATCTTTTGAGTGGGAATGAGGAACATGCATAATCCTCCGATGCACTATTTGACCAAGTCCTGGTGTGGAGACCACACCTTCTGGAGATAGTAATCTGGAACAGCCCTGCTGGGGGATAAGATTTCTCGAATCACTTCGTTTGGAGAGAAAAATCTTATCGAGGAATTTGCTAAGAAATGCATTTCTCTTGGGGATTTTCTTCTGATGCTGGTTTCGGGATGATGTCCAAATGATTGGGACATTACCTGAATGCTGTTCCTGTTTTTCCTGGTAAACATCAATCATATTCAAATGCACATGTTCATTCAAAATTATCATTGGGACGTTTACGTATTCAAAACAGAAAAAAGTGAAAATGTTGATTTTGAGCCTAAGCTGCATTGATTTTTGAAAAAGAGCCATGATAGGCGGATTAGTACAGGGAGACAACAATCCTAGTAGTAGGAAATTGTCATAAAGCTTTGAAAAATATTTATAAAGTGAAATAGCTATGTGAAAACAATCCAGTCAAGTTTCAATTCTACTATTGCCAATCTGTCTTCGAGCATCTCATCCCTCACTTGTTGGAAGAAAGTAATTGGACTGATCGGTGTCTTTGATGTGTTGAATCTTGAAGGTGAATAGGCAGCTATACAGAACATAGTTGTACGCTTTATTCCCTAACTTTTGCCTAGGCTGCCTTTTCAGGTTTTCAGCCTACCGGGATAGTATTATTTAGTCTCTAATTTTTGCCTGGACCGCCCTTTCGGGTTTTCAATCCACCGAGACGCTCATTTTTTGCCTAAGTTGCCCTTTCAGGTTTTCAACTTAGCGAGCTTTTCTTTTCAAGCGAAGTATTTTTTGACTATGTCCGCATTCACAGGGTGTGGGAAATCCTCGCCATCCATGGTGGTAAGCAACATGGCACCGCCGGAGAATATTTTCTTGATTACAAATGGTCCCTCATAAGAGGGAGTCCACTTGCCTCTGGGATCACCTTGTGGTAAGATGATGCGCTTGACAACCAAGCCGCCGGTTTGGTATGCCTGACTTTTGACTTTCTTGTTGAAGGCTTTGATCATACGCTTTTGGTACAACTGACTATGACAAATAGCTGCGAGCCTCTTCTCATCAATCAAGTTTATCTGGTCCAACCGGGTCTGAATCCAATCGTCTTCGTCTAGATCGGCTTCTTTCATAATCCTTAGGGAAGGAATCTGAATTTCAATTGGGAGAACTGCCTCCGTACCATAGACTAAGGAGAATGGAGTTGCCCCTGTTGAAGTACGCGCAGATGTGCGATAACCATGAAGAGCAAAAGGTAACATCTCATGCCAGTCTTTGTAGGTTAGTGTCATCTTTTGTATGATTTTCTTGATGTTTTTATTGGCAGCTTCCACTACGCCATTCATCTTTGGTCGATATGGAGAAGAATTATGATGTTTGATCTTGAACTGTGTGCAAAGTTCAGTAATCATTCTGTTGTTTAGATTTGTGCCATTGTCTGTGATGATCCGTTCAGGGATGCCATACCGACAAATGAGATTGTGCTTGATAAACCGGGCCACAACATTCTTGGTGACAGAAGCAAATGAAGCTGCTTCTACCCATTTTGTGAAGTAGTCCATGGCGACCAGGATAAAACGATGTCCGTTGGAGGCAGTGGGCTTGATTTCTCCAATCATATCAATACCTCACATTGCAAAAGGCCAAGGAGCTGTCAGGACGTTTAACGGGACTGGAGGTACATGTACCTTGTCTGCATATATCTGACATTTGTGACAGGTTCGGGAATGATGATGACAGTCCGTCTCCATGGTAGACCAGTAATAACCTGCTCTGAGGATCTTTTTAGCCATTGTATGTCCACTTGAATGAGTACCAAAGGCACCATCGTGTATGTCTTCCATAATCTGCTCTGCTTCCTTCTTGTTTACACAACGAAGTAAAGTCGGGTCATGGTTGCGTTTGTATAGGGCTCCATTACTTAGAAAGAATTTGGCGGCAAACCTCCTTAGAAACTTTCTGTCGTTGATGGACGCCCCTTCAGGGTACTCCTGAGTTTCGAGATATCTTTTTACTTCATGGAACCATGGTTTTTCTCCCGTTCCTTCGGCATTGATCTCATTGCAATAGGATGGTTCATCTTGTCTGTAAATGGTGATCGTCGGCGCCCGATTGTCCCACCTGACTTTAAACATGGATGACATGGTAGCCAAGGCATCAGCTAGTTGATTTTCCTCGCGTGGGATGTGTTCAAAAGTGATTTCTTCGAAATAAGGAATCAGACTCAGCACATATTCTGTTAGAACAAGATTTGTTCTGATCAATTATCTTAGTTTTGATGATAACAATAATATGAATTTTGCTTAAGATAATATGGTACTCTAATCCAATGCAATTTCCTTTTCAGGAAATATATAAAGAGTATGCATAATTCAGCGCTCAGAAGCTTTGTCTCAAAGGGTTCAGCATGCAACATCAGAACATGGTCTGGCAAGACATCAGAAGATGGTCGAAGCAGAATCAGAACATGGGTCTATGGAAGCATCAGAAGAACATGGGATCAGAAGCACTGAAGTTCTGATGGTATCACGCACAGAAGCACTTCAAGGTCAGAAGATCAGAAGATGCTTTGCACCAAGCTGTTTGACTCTGATGATATTCAAACGTTGTATTCACAAACATCAGATCAGAAGGAAGTACATGTGGCAGGCTACGCTGACTGACAAAAGGAACGTTAGAAGCTATTAAAGGCAACGTCAGTAGACACAGCGTGAACAAGGCTCGAGGTAGTTGACAAAAGCGTATAACATTAAATGCGATGCTGTACGAAACACGCAAAGCATTAAATGCACTCAACGGTCATCTTCTCCAACGCCTATAAATATGAAGTTCTGATGAGAAGCAAGGTTAACGATTCTGAACAAAACAACTCATATTAACTTGCTGAAACTCTGTTCTATTCAAAGCTCAGAATCTTCATCTTCATCGAAGCTCACTACATTGCTGTTGTAATATATTAGTGAGATTAAGCTTAAACGTTAAGAGAAATATCACAGTTTGTGATTATAGCTTTTAAGAAGCAATTGTAATACTCTTAGAATTGATTACATTAAGTTGTAAGGAACTAGAGTGATCGTGTGGATCAGAATACTCTAGGAAGTCTTAGAGGTCATCTAAGCAGGTTGTAACTAGAGTGATCGTGTGGATCAGAATACTCTAGAAAGTCTTAGAGGGTATCTAAGCAGTTGTTCCTGGAGTGATCAGTGTGTGATCAGAAGACTCTGGAAGACTTAGTTGCTGACTAAGTGGAGAACCATTGTAATCCGTGCGATTAGTGGATTAAATCCTCAGTTGAGGTAAATCATCTCTGCGGGGGTGGACTGGAGTAGTTTAGTTAACAACGAACCAGGATAAAAATAACTGTGCAATTTATTTTTATCGGTCAAGTTTTTAAAGCTACACTTATTCAAACCCCCCCTTTCTAAGTGTTTTTCTATCCTTCAATTGGTATCAGAGCGCCGGTTCTAAGGTGCAAGCACTTAACCGTGTTTAGAAAAGATTCAGGAAGAGAAAAACGCTTCAGTAAAAGATGGCTGATGAAACTGCAAAGTCTACATCTACATCTGGCTCTGCTGAGCAACACAACGGTAACAATGGTTATACTAGACCGCCGGTATTTGATGGTGAAAACTTTGAATACTGGAAAGATAAACTGGAAAGTTACTTTCTTGGTCTAGATGGTGATTTATGGGATCTTCTGATGGATGGTTACAAACATCCGGTAAATGCCAGTGGCGTAAAGCTGACAAGGCAAGAAATGAGCGATGATCAGAAGAAGCTTTTCAGGAATCATCATAAATGCAGAACTGTTTTGCTGAATGCTATCTCTCATGCTGAGTATGAGAAGATATCTAACAGGGAAACGGCCTATGACATATATGAGTCCTTGAAAATGACTCATGAAGGAAATGCTCAAGTCAAGGAGACTAAAGCTCTCGCTTTAATCCAGAAGTATGAAGCCTTCAAGATGGAGGATGATGAAGACATTGAAAAGATGTTTTCAAGATTTCAAACTCTTACTGCTGGATTGAGAGTTCTTGACAAGGGATACACCAAGGCTGATCACGTAAAGAAGATCATCAGAAGCTTACCCGGAAGATGGGGTCCTATGGTGACTGCATTTAAGGTTGCGAAGAATCTAAATGAAGTCTCTTTGGAAGAGCTGATCAGTGCCCTGAGGAGTCATGAAATTGAACTGGATGCAAACGAGCCTCAAAAGAAAGGTAAGTCTATTGCATTAAAATCCAATATCAAGAAATGCACTAACGCTTTTCAGGCTAGAGAAGAAGATCCTGAAGAATCAGAATCTGAAGAAGAAGATGAACTGTCCTTGATCTCCAGAAGGCTAAATCAACTCTGGAAGAACAAGCAAAGGAAGTTCAGAGGCGTCAGAAGTTCAAAGAAATTTGAACGTGGAGAATCTTCTGATGACAGAAGATTTGACAAGAAGAAGGTCATGTGCTATGAATGCAATGAGCCTGGACACTTCAAGAATGAATGTCCAAAACTTCAGAAGGAAAATCCCAAGAAGAAGTTTCATAAGAAGAAAGGTCTTATGGCAACCTGGGATAAGTCAGAAGATGATTCAGACTCTGAAGATGAGCAGGCTAACTGTGCGCTGATGGCGACAGAAGATGACGGATCAGAATCTACATCAGAATCAGATTCTGAAGAGGTATTTTTTGAACTTACTAGAGATGAGTTAGTTTCCAGTCTAACAGAACTTCTGGAATTCAAGTCTCAGATTAGTCTCAAATACAAAAAGCTGAAAAAGCTATTTGAATTTGAAACAAAGAAGCTTGAGTTGGAGAATTCTGAATTAAAAGAAAAACTTTTAAAATTATCCAATAATGTTGGATCTCCTTCTGATTCAGAAAAATCCACTCCTAGTCTAAACCATATTCTGAAAGAATATGATTTAAGTTTCAGGAAGTTCTTATCTAGAAGTATTGGCAGAAGTCAGCTAGCTTCTATGATATATGCTGTGTCTGGAAACAAAAGAGTCGGCATTGGTTTTGAGGGTGAAACCCCATACAAACTTGAACCTGTTGATAAGATGAAAATCACATACAAGCCATTGTATGATCAGTTCAAGTATGGCCACTCACATGATATTAGGCACACTTCACATGCTCAAAGTTTTCACATTACACACACTAAGAAGCATGTGACACAACCTAGGAAATATCATGAAACTCACATTAAGAATTATCATGCTGTTCCTCCTATTGCTTACAATGTTAAACCCAAGTTCAATCAGAACTTGAGAAAATCTAACAAGAAAGGACCCAAGAAAATGTGGGTACCTAAGGATAAGATTATTCCTATTGCAGATATCCTTGGCTGCAAAAAGGACAAAGCACAACATGTCGTGGTACCTGGACTCTGGATGCTCACGACACATGACAGGAAGAAGGTCTATGTTCCAAGACCTGGTGCTTAAGTCTGGAGGAGAAGTCAAGTTTGGAGGAGATCAGAAAGGCAAGATAATTGGCTCTGGAACTATAAAGTCTGGTAACTCTCCTTCCATTTCAAATGTACTTCTTGTAGAAGGATTAACACATAACCTCTTATCTATCAGTCAATTGAGTGACAATGGTTATGATATAATTTTTAATCAAAAGTCTTGCAAGGCTGTAAATCAGAAGGATGGCTCAATCCTATTTACCGGCAAGAGGAAGAACAACATTTATAAGACAGATCTGCAAGATCTTATGAGTCAGAAGGTGACTTGTCTTATGTCTGTTTCTGAAGAGCAGTGGGTCTGGCACAGAAGATTAGGTCATGCTAGTTTGAGAAAGATTTCTCAGATTAACAAACTGGATCTTGTCAGAGGACTCCCTAATCTGAAATTCAAATCAGATGCTCTTTGTGAAGCATGTCAGAAGGGCAAGTTCTCTAAACCTGCATTCAAGTCCAAGAATGTTGTTTCTACCTCAAGGCCATTAGAACTCTTGCACATTGATCTGTTTGGCCCAGTCAAAACAGCATCTGTCAGAGGGAAGAAATATGGATTAGTCATCGTAGATGATTATAGCCGCTGGACATGGGTAAAATTCTTGAAACACAAGGATGAGTCTCATTCAGTGTTCTTTGATTTCTGCATTCAGATTCAATCTGAAAAAGAGTGTAAATTCATAAAGGTTAGAAGTGATCATGGTGGTGAATTTGAGAACAGATTCTTTGAAGAGTTCTTCAAAGAAAATGGTATTGCCCATGATTTCTCTTGTCCTAGAACTCCACAGCAAAATGGAGTTGTAGAACGAAAGAATAGGACTCTGCAAGAAATGGCCAAAACCATGATCAATGAAACCAATATGGCTAAGCATTTCTGGGCAGAAGCAATAAACACTGCATGCTATATTCAGAATAGAATCTCTATCAGACCTATTCTAAATAAGACTCCTTATGAATTGTGGAAGAATATAAAGCCCAACATTTCATATTTCCATCCTTTTGGATGTGTATGCTTTATTCTGAACACTAAAGATCATCTTGGTAAGTTTGATTCCAAAGCACAAAAATGTTTCCTTCTTGGATATTCTGAACGCTCAAAAGGCTACAGAGTATACAATACTGAAACATTGATTGTAGAAGAATCAATCAATATCAGGTTTGATGATAAGCTTGGTTCTGAAAAACCAAAGCAGTTTGATAATTTTGCAGATTGTGATATTGATGTATCAGAAGTTGTTGAGCCAAGAAGCAACGCATCAGAAGCAGAGCTTCTCAGAAGCAAAGAATCTGAAGATCAAGTATCAGCTTCTCTGGAGAATCTAAGCATTTCTGAAGAACCATCTGTCAGAAGATCATCCAGACTCATCTCTGGTCATTCAGAAGATGTCATTCTTGGAAAGAAGGATGATCCAATCAGAACAAGAGCATTCCTTAAGAACAATGCAGACTGTCAATTAGGTCTTGTATCTTTGATCGAGCCAACTTCTGTTGATCATGCTCTAGAAGATCCAGACTGGATAATTGCTATGCAAGAAGAACTGAATCAGTTTACAAGGAATGATGTTTGGGATCTTGTTCCTAGACCAGATGGATTCAATATAATCGGTACAAAATGGGTCTTCAGAAACAAGCTCAGTGAGAAAGGTGAAGTGGTAAGGAACAAAGCCAGACTGGTGGCTCAGGGTTATAGTCAGCAAGAAGGGATTGACTATACAGAAACCTTTGCACCAGTGGCCAGGTTAGAATCTATTCGTCTATTAATTTCATTTGCCACTCAACATAACATCACTCTATATCAGATGGATGTTAAGAGTGCCTTCTTAAATGGTTATATAGATGAAGAAGTTTATGTCCATCAACCTCCTGGTTTTGAAGACTCCATGTCTCCTAATCATGTTTTTAAACTAAAGAAATCGTTGTATGGATTGAAACAAGCTCCCAGAGCTTGGTATGAACGCTTAAGTTCTTTCCTTCTGGATAATGGTTTCACTAGAGGAAAAGTGGACACTACTCTCTTTTGTAAAACCTTTAAAAGGGATATTTTAATTTGTCAAATATATGTAGATGATATTATTTTTGGAACATCTAATGCTACACTTGGAAAGGAGTTTGCTGAGTCTATGCAGGCTGAGTTTGAAATGAGCATGATGGGAGAACTCAAGTATTTCCTTGGAATACAAATAAATCAAACATCAGAAGGAACGTATGTTCACCAAACCAAGTATGTGAAGGAACTTCTGAAGAAGTTTAATCTTCTAGACTGCAAAGAAGCCAAAACTCCTATGCATCCAACATGCATCCTAGGTAAAGATGAGGTAAGTAAGAAGGTAGATCAGAAGTTATACAGAGGTATGATTGGATCTCTTCTATATTTGACTGCTTCTAGACCTGACATTCTGTTCAGTGTTTGTTTGTGTGCTAGATTCCAATCAGATCCTAGAGAATCTCATTTAACTGCTGTTAAGAGAATTCTAAGGTATCTGAAAGGTACTACTAATGTTGGCTTAGTTTACAGAAAATCTAAAGAATACAACTTAGTAGGATTCTGCGATGCTGACTATGCTGGAGACAGAATTGAAAGAAAGAGTACTTCAGGAAGTTGCCAATTTCTTGGAAGTCATTTGATCTCCTGGTATAGCAAGAAGCAAGCAACTATTGCTCTATCAACAACAGAAGCAGAATATGTCGCTGCTGCTGGTTGCAGTACACAGATGCTCTGGATGAAGAGTCAGCTAGAAGATTATCAGATATATGAGAGTAACATTCCTATATTCTGTGATAATACTTCTGCTATATGTTTATCTAAGAATCCTATTCTTCATTCAAAAGCTAAACATATTGAGATTAAACATCATTTCATAAGGGACTATGTTCAGAAGGGTGTTCTATCTTTAAACTTTGTGGATACAGACCATCAATGGGCTGATATCTTTACAAAACCCCTGGCTGAAGATAGGTTTAAGTTCATTCTGAAGAACATCAGTATGGATTTATGCCCAGAATGAGAAGATGAGAAGTTCTTATGTATGAGTATCTTCTGAAATGAAAGTGGATTATTTTTTTAATCAGAAGTTCTGATTGAAATCTTTTAGAAATTATGATTCGGTTATTACTAACGTTTCATTGTCTAAGTTGATTCAGAACCTCTTTTAAAGCAAAACAGCTGAAACGTTTTATCTCGGGATGGTAAACCTGTCTTTACTGTTCATGGATAAGCGCGCGTGCAGTTGAAGGGACGCCGACCATAGGTAACTGTGCTAGTCACCTCATTTGTCTTTATTATCTCTCCTCATGTCACGTAACATTAAATGCTATCCATCATTTGTTTCATTTTATTTTCTTTTAAATACTCTTCAAACGCTTCTCCTTCCCTCTTATATTTTCTCTATTACACTCTGTCTTTGTTTTCTTTCTCTATCTCTTTGCATTCATATCAAACCCTAGCTGTTCATTATCTGCAAATCCATCATGAACTCTTCATCAAGCCCAGGAAACCATGAAAATGATCAAAACAAAAAGAGAAAAGCTGTTGAAACATCTTCTTCCAAACCCAAAAAGATAAAGATCACCTATGACCCTCTCAAGGTGAATCCATTCGAAGCAAAGTTGTCTGGAAACTATTCTAGACGTGTGTTTCAACCCCCTGGTGAAAGCCCTCCATCATCTCCATCTTCTTCCTCATCTTTTTACCTTCAAGACTCAACTTCCTCTTCATCTAACCTTTCCTCTCCTTCAACCCATTCCAAAGAAATCTCTTCATTTTCACCTGCTGAGAATGTTGTCTCTGATAAAGATTGTGGAAGATCTGCATCAGAATCAAGTCTCCCTGACCCCTCGCCTGAAAGCCCAAGAAGCAGTCAATGATGCGTTTCACTCCTTCATGGCAAGGAAAACTGCAAATTATGACAGGGTTCAAGACATGCTGGCGCAGATTTTGTCTTAGCTAGGGTCTTAGTCTTTGGTCTTAGTAGTTTTCTTTCCTTGTTGCATCTGCTTGTTAAACATCTTCTCATGTAATATCTTTTGATTATCAATGAAAAGTTTCTTTATATCTTTTGATGTTATGACAAAAAGGGGGAGAAGATAAATGATAAATGATTTGATTAATCTATCAGTTGCTGGGTAAAGCTCCCACACATTCACTAACAAGAACTGCAAGTTCTATATGGTTTAAGTGTTTTGCAGGTATAAAGAAGTGAAGAGAATCTTCAAAGCACACAAGAAGCAAAACCATAAAGAGCGTTATTCTGTAAAAAGAATAAGCTTATGGAAACTGAAGCAAGCTGAGTGCTGTCAAGCTTCAGAATCAGAAGCACTGATAATAGAATTTGATCCATATTTGTCTATTTGCTATGACAAAATTCTATTTGCTCTGATACATTATTCTAGCCTATATGGCTCTGATACATATCATGTGTTCTAATATACATTTTATGTTCTGACTCGTTCATGCTGACTTTTGTCATTTAGTTTTTGTTCTGTAACATTTCAGGATGTAGAGATGCTCTGATGATGCTCTGGTACATTCAACAATGTTCTGATACAAATCTAGCATGAAGTGATGTTGGTAGAAATTCAAAGCTCTGAAGCTATCCGAGGGAAGCAGAAATCAGAAGCTGTGAATGTACTAAAGATCCAGAAAACTCAAGTTCTGAAGCTGTCCTAAATGGAAGCAGAAATCAGAAGCTGTGAATGTTATGAAGATCAAAGAAATTCAAGTTCTGAAGCTGTCCTAGATGGAAGCAGGAATCAGAAGTTGTGAATGTTCTGATGATCAAAGAAATTCAAGTTCTGAAGCTGTCCTAAATGGAAGCAGGAATCAGAAGCTATGAGTGTTCTAGGGATCTAAAGAAATTCAAGTTCTGAAGCAGTCCAATGGAAGCAGAAGTCAGAAGCTATGAATTCTCTGAAGACAGAAGCTTATGTGATCGTCTCTACCGAAATAATCAGGGAAGTCTTTTATTAAAGTTCTTCGAGTATTTATTTTAGGGGGAGATTATTTATCTCAGGGGGAGATTGTTAATCTCAGGGGGAGACATATTCACATGCTTATGCTATAGCTGTGTAATTTGTCTTTTGCCGACTGCTCTTTCTGATCGCAAATTCATATCATTTATATATGTTTTTGTCATCATCAAAAAGGGGGAGATTGTTAGAACAAGATTTGTTCTGATCAATTATCTTAGTTTTGATGATAACAATAATATGAATTTTGCTTAAGATAATATGGTACTCTAATCCAATGCAATTTCCTTTTCAGGAAATATATAAAGAGTATGCATAATTCAGCGCTCAGAAGCTTTGTCTCAAAGGGTTCAGCATGCAACATCAGAACATGGTCTGGCAAGACATCAGAAGATGGTCGAAGCAGAATCAGAACATGGGTCTATGGAAGCATCAGAAGAACATGGGATCAGAAGCACTGAAGTTCTGATGGTATCACGCACAGAAGCACTTCAAGGTCAGAAGATCAGAAGATGCTTTGCACCAAGCTGTTTGACTCTGATGATATTGAAACGTTGTATTCACAAACATCAGATCAGAAGGAAGTACATGTGGCAGGCTACGCTGACTGACAAAAGGAACGTTAGAAGCTATTAAAGGCAACGTCAGTAGACACAGCGTGAACAAGGCTCGAGGTAGTTGACAAAAGCGTATAACATTAAATGCGATGCTGTACGAAACACGCAAAGCATTAAATGCACTCAACGGTCATCTTCTCCAACGCCTATAAATATGAAGTTCTGATGAGAAGCAAGGTTAACGATTCTGAACAAAACAACTCATATTAACTTGCTGAAACTCTGTTCTATTCAAAGCTCAGAATCTTCATCTTCATCGAAGCTCACTACATTGCTGTTGTAATATATTAGTGAGATTAAGCTTAAACGTTAAGAGAAATATCACAGTTTGTGATTATAGCTTTTAAGAAGCAATTGTAATACTCTTAGAATTGATTACATTAAGTTGTAAGGAACTAGAGTGATCGTGTGGATCAGAATACTCTAGGAAGTCTTAGAGGTCATCTAAGCAGGTTGTAACTAGAGTGATCGTGTGGATCAGAATACTCTAGAAAGTCTTAGAGGGTATCTAAGCAGTTGTTCCTGGAGTGATCAGTGTGTGATCAGAAGACTCTGGAAGACTTAGTTGCTGACTAAGTGGAGAACCATTGTAATCCGTGCGATTAGTGGATTAAATCCTCAGTTGAGGTAAATCATCTCTGCGGGGGTGGACTGGAGTAGTTTAGTTAACAACGAACCAGGATAAAAATAACTGTGCAATTTATTTTTATCGGTCAAGTTTTTAAAGCTACACTTATTCAAACCCCCCCTTTCTAAGTGTTTTTCTATCCTTCATATTCTTTGTAAGGAATTAGATTCGGGTGCTTCGTGTCCCATTCCTCTTTGACTTGGTAAATTACCAAGGCCGAGTCTCCGTAGACCTTCAGGAACTTGATTCTTAGATCGATTGCAGCTTTGAGACCCAGAATACATGCTTCGTACTCGGCTATATTTAGACATGGAAATAAAACCCAGACCCACGGGTACCCATCCGAACCCGCCCCGAAGTTGACGGGGAAAACCCGATTTGACTGGGTTTGGGTTTGGGTTTGGGTTTTCCCCGATTAGAAAACATGGGGATGGGTCGGGTAATGGGGACACTAGTACCCACCCCGTTTATTTCAATATGTACATTATTATTTATATTTCATAATTTATATTATAAAATATGTGAATAATGTTTTAATAATTTGATTTGTATTTATTATTTTAAATATTTGAAATATATGTATGAAATTTTTTGAGATTGTTTTATTTTGTTATTTACAATGTAATTTGATTTTTGAAAAAGTAAATATTTTTATTAAAAAAATTGATTTTACGAAATACATGGTGGCGGGGCGGGGATACCCGAACCCAACCCAAACCCGTTAAGGACGGGTTTGGGTTTTAATTCCCCATCCCCGTTTGGGTTTGGGGCGGGTAACGGGGATTGATTGGGGATTTGGGTTTGGGTTTGGGGGAGGTAAAAACCGTATCCGACCCGCCCCGTTGCCATGCCTGCCTATATTGTTAGTGCAGTTGAAGCATAATCTGGCAGTGAATGGTGTATAACCTCCTGCAGGAGAAATGATCACAGCTCCGATGCCATTGCCAAGTGCGTTAGAAGCTCCGTCAAAAACCATAGTCCACCGGAATCCTGGCTCGGGTCCTTCTTCTGGTCCTGGTTGTTTGTAGTCATTGACTAGCATAATGTCCTTGTCTGGGAAGTCAAAGTTCAATGCTTGATAATCATCCACTGCTTGATGAGCCAGATGATCAGCTACCACACTTCCTTTGATTGCTTTTTGTGAAGTGTATTGAATGTCATATTCTGTTAGGATCATTTGCCATCTTGCTATTCTTCCAGAGAGAGCAGGTTTTTCGAACACGTACTTGATAGGATCCATTTTGGAGATTAGGAAAGTGGTGTGATTTAGCATATACTGTCTTAGTCGGCGAGCCGCCCATGCTAAGGCACAGCAAGTTTTTTCGAGTAGTGAGTATCTTGTTTCGCAATCGGTAAACTTTTTGCTAAGATAGTAGATTGCATGCTCCTTTCGGTCGGACTCGTCATGTTGCCCCAGTACACACCCCATTGAATCTTCTAACACAGTTAGGTACATTATCAGGGGTCTTCCTTCCACAGATGGTAGCAAGATTGGCGGTTTTTGGAGATACTCTTTGATTTTGTCAAAGGCTAACTGGCATTTGTCATTCCACCTTTCCACTTGATCTTTCTTCAACAGTTTGAAGATCGGCACACAAGTAGTAGTCATGTGGGCAATAAATCTGGCGATGTAATTCAGACGTCCCAAGAATTCTCTAACTTGTTTCTCGGTACGGGGTATAGGCATTTCTTGAATGGCTTTGACCTTGGCAGGATCAACCTCAATACCTTTGCTGCTAACAATGAATCCTAAGAGTTTGCCGGATCTTACTCCAAAGGTACACTTATTTGGATTCAGTCGCAACCTGTATTTCTTGAGTCTGTCAAACAGCTTGTGTAGATGACCCAGATGTTCTTCTTCGGTGTTGGACTTTGCAATCATATCATCGACATACACCTCTATCTCCTGATGAATCATATCATGAAATAGAGCTACCATTGCACGTTGACAGGTTGCTCCTGCGTTCTTTAAGCCAAAGGGCATTACTTTGTAACAAAAGGTTCCCCAGGGTGTTGTGAAGGTTGTTTTTTCCATGTCTTCGGGTGCCATCTTGATTTGATTGTACCCTGAGAATCCATCCATAAAGGAGAATACCTTGCATTGTGCGGTATTATCAACCAGTACATCGATGTGAGGTAAAGGGAAATCATCTTTGGGGCTTGCCCGGTTTAGATCTCTGTAGTCTACACACATTCTGACTTTCCCGTCTTTTTTAGGTACGGGCACGATGTTAGCTATCCAAGGAGGATAACTTACAACTTTTAGGAAGCCGGCATCGAATTGCTTTTCAACCTCGTCTTTGATCTTTTTTGACATATCAGGCCTACTCCTTCGTAGTTTCTGCTTGACTGGAGTGCTACCTTCTTTGATTGGCAGGCGATGAACCACAATGTCCGTGTCAAGGCCTGGCATATCTTCATAGGACCAGGCGAATATCTCGACGTAGTCTTGCAACATTTAAATCAGTCTTTGCTTGACACTGTGTTCTAAATCAGCCCCTATTTTGACTTCTTTCTTTTCTTCGTTGCTGCCCAAGTTGATAACCTCAATTGGTTCCTCATGAGGCTGTATAGCCTTCTCTTCTTGTTCTAGCAGCCTTGCAAGTTCTCTTGGTACTTCACAATCTTCCTCACTTTCGTCCTCAGTTTGGTAGATTGGATTTTCAAAGTCATGACGGGCAATAGCAGAATCGTTATCGACTGGATCCAACGTGAATGTGAATCTGCATTTTATTTATGTGAGTGTGTGTAAGAAAACATAGCTATTTGAAAAGAAAAGAAAGAAAAAGGATCATAAAATTTGAATATGCAAACGTCCCATGATTTTATTGCATGCACATGCTCATGATATGATAAACCCTTATAAAAGGACCAGTGTGCTTCGGGCAAGGCACACGACTTTCAAGCTCATGGTTCGATAGTACAAGAACCATTTTTATCTTTGCACAATATACACAAAGAAAACAGGAAATTGTATTTACTCCTGATCGAAGGAGATCACATCCTCAGTTTTCCAGTTGTTCAATCCATTGTTGTGAGCAGGGAGTATCCAGCTGTTCCAGTTGCAGTTGTCTTCTTTATCTCCCACAGAATTGATTTCATTGGTGGGGAAATGAGTCGGTGATCTTTCAGGATAAGTAGGATGATCTGTTGGATATGAGGATCCAGGTTGAGGTACCTCTGTTGGCTGAGCGAGATACTCGATAATGCCGTCCCATCCAGTCGGGATGATGTCTTTGAGGGAGACTTGTGCAGTCTGCTGAGTAGTGTACTGTGACAGAAAGTAACCCTCGTTATTTGGTGTTTCCCTGGTGTTTTCAGGAGTAAAATTGTCATCATAATGTTCATCCCATCCAGTTGGGACAATGTCTTCCATGGCGATTTGTGAGCTCGGAGGAGCGGAATATTTCACCATAAAGTCATATTTGCCACTTGGCTCTCCTAGCGTATCCCAACCTTCTTTAGGTGGATTTTGATATTGCTGAGTGCTGGGACTTGTGAGACTTTTGTCATTTTCAAATTGATCACCCCATCCAGTTGGGATAATATCTTCCATAGCAATAAAAGAATTCTGAGGTGCGGTATATTGATAATTATATCCGTCGCTTGGATCTCCCAAAGTATCCCATATTCCCATGGAAATGGGTGGAATTTCATCTGGATATGGCTGAATGATATGGTTCAAGAACACTCCATCGTCTTCAATGGCGTTTACTCCTTGGCTGATGAAATGTGACATTAATCCTCCAGAACAAGGACTTTGATCATTCTTTTGATTTCCACTATCATAGCCCAGGCCTAGCTTGTTGGACTTGTAAGGTATATCGAGGAGCTGTCCCAATACTGTGCAATCACCTTTTTCGATCAGAGCTTTGGCATCTTTGAGAGAAGCCATAGTTGTAGTTGGAGTAGCAGAAATATGCTTGGTAGTAGAGACATCTGGAGAGACCACCTCAAAAGATTGGCAGGGAGTTTCGATGAATTCGTCATCCAACTCGACATATTTGGAATTGCTCAGGTGACTAACCACATATTCCTCTTCGCCATAAACTGTGACAATCTTTCCTTTTACTGGATATTTCAACTTCTGATGCAGGGTAGAAGTTACAGCATTTGCCCCATGTATCCAAGGGCGTCCAAGTAAACAGGAATATGCTGGGTGAATTTCCATTACGTAAAAGGTAGAATCAAAGATCTGAGAGCCCACTCTAATTGGGAGATTCACCTTTCCGTACACTATTCTTGTTGACCCATCGAAGGCTCTTACCACAACATCGCCTGGTTGTAACACAACTCCTTCGAAGTCAAGCTTTTCCAGTACTGTTTTTGGTAACACGTTCAAAGAAGAACCGTTATCTACCAGCACATGAGATAGAGTGGTGCCATTACATTCAATGGAGATATGTAGGGCTTTATTGTGATTCTTTCCAGCAGGGGTTAGATCAACATCAGAGAAACCGAGGCCATTGGTCACTGTTAGATTGGCGACACAATTTTCAAATTGATCGACTGAAATCTCTTGAGGCACATGCGCAGCTTTCAGGAACTTCATCAGAGCTTTGGCATGAGCTTCTGAATACTTTAACAGAGACAGCATTGAGATTTTTGAAGCAGTGTGCCCCAGTTGTTCGACAATATTGTAATCACTCTTGCAGATGATTTTCAATATTTCCTCCATTTCTTGCTTCGATGGATCTTCAACAGTGACCTCCACCGGTATTTGAACTGGCTCAACTTGTGGCTTTTTGCCTCGAGCGTCGATATCTTGATTAGGAACTGGGACCTGGACTGGACCAGTAGCAACATTTGGAGAAATTTCTGGTGAAAAGATCCTTCCACTTCTCGTGATCTTACTGGTACCCACAATGTTATCAACAGTTGGAGTAGTAAAATTCAGGGCCTCTTTGGTCAAGGTATCCTGTTTAACTCCATGGATATAAACATTAGTGTCGTAACCCCACGGGACAGCTTTGTCTGAGGAGTATGGAAATGGAGTTGGACTAGCAATGATTACTGATGCCACTTTGAGTGTAGCGGAAATTTTGAAAGGAGCCTTGGCAGAGATTTTGAATGGTAAGCTGGAGATCACTGAGACATCCTCTATTCTCATCCCGTTTGCAAATACTTCGCATAAAACGTCCATAGAAGGGAGCCTCTCAAACATAATGATACAGCGATCCATCCATTTTTGAATTCCCATTCTCAGATTTTCACAACCATTGGGCAGGTATGAGCAATAAAAGCAATCAGGGTCACAACCTGGAAAGTAACCAGCTTGGATTAGCTTTCCTTTGACTTCTAGGAGCGGAGTTGACAATTCGGTCACATCATAGATGTAAACAGTGTCTAGGATAGCGTTGACAGTTTTGTCATGCTTCGGCATGGGTGCCGTGATGACATTTGGAGTTTCTGGAGGATTGAACTCAATTTCCCCAGCATCTATCATGTCTTGTATTTTATTTTTCAGGGCCCAACAGTGATCTGCGTCATGTCCTGGACAGTTTGAGTGATACGCACACGTTGCATCGGGGCGATATCTCGGAGAGGAAGTGTTGACATTCTTTGGAGGATCTTTTAATGTGATCAGATTTGCTTTTAGCAAATGCTGCAATGCTTGAGAGATTGGCATATTGATTCTGGTGAAATTTCTTCTTGGCGCATCTGGTCGACGCGTATATTTTGGTTGTTGATCTTTTTGAGGTGCAGATGCGGAGATCAGAACTGCCCCACAGATTGGTGATGCTCATTCTTGCGACCTTTCTGAATTTGCATTGTATTGACCTCATTTCTCCCACTGATGGGCCTTTTTGTAGTACCAGAGGAAGAGCCTATTTGAATTTTTCCATTTTGAATGCTGCTTTCGACACGTTCCCCAGTTAATATCAGGTCAGTGAAACCTGATGATGAGCTTCCCGGCAAATGACTATAGAAAGGGCCAGTTAAAGTGCCCATGAACATGTCGACCAGCTCGCGATCAGATAAGGGTGGTTGAACCCTCCCAGCCATATCTCTCCATTTTTGTGCATATCCTTTGAAACTTTCTTTTGGTGCCATGGACATGCCCCTTAGTTGAGTACGGGTTGGTGCAAGATCAACATTGTATTGATACTGTTTGTAAAAAGCAGCAGCTAAATCTTCCCAGGTATGAACTTTGGTACTTTCCAGCTGGTAGTACCATTCGAGTTGTGTACCCGACAGACTTTCTTGGAAGAAGTGAATCCACAATTTGTTATCTGTTGTGTGAGGTTGTATCTTCCTTACATAGGACCTCAGATATAGTTTTGGGCAAGAAACTCCATCATATTTCGCAAAGATAGGAACTTTGAACTTTGGAGGGATAACAACATCTGAGATGAGTCCCAGATCATTGAAATCTAAGCTAGGTATTTTTTGTATCTCCATAGCTTTCATGCGTTCTTCCAACTGTTGGCACTTGTCATCATCCTGTTCGTCTCCAGAATGATAATCTTCTTCATTAGAAGAGAGAGAGGGTCTGGCAGAACCCTGATTGCTATGATTGTCTCCTTGTTCACCATCACCGACTATTTCAGGGATCGGTGGCTTTTTGAACTTTTTGGCTAGGATTTTGATCTTTCTTTTCAGTTGGCTCAAGCCTACGGATCCTTTGGGCCTCTTTTTCTTTTTGATCATCAGGGCTTTCAGTTCTTGTTGCCCCTTTGCCAGTTCCAGAATTGCCACTTGAACTTGGGCGTTCTGTGCTTCGAGATTCTTGATGCTTGTTTCAGATTCCATCTCTTCTGACTGAAATAAACAGCGAGGAGATGAGAAATTCGTCATGTGAACCTGTTATGCAATGTATATGAATGAAATGTATATGCAATGAATGAAATGTATATGCAATGAATGAATTGTATATGCAATGTTTTCAAGGATCTTAGAGTTTAGATTTGTTAAAACAAAAGAAAAACAAACATTTGTTAGTCAAACAATTTATTATTATTTTTTCTTCTTTTTTTTCTTTTTTGCCTCATTCGGGCTTACAAAACAGAAATAAATAAAGAAAATGAAGGATCCCTCAGGTCTCCCATGGACGCTTTCTCTTTGCACCCAGGAATGTGTTGATCTGCTGCTCTTCTTGGAGTTGTCCGGTGAGCTCCAATAATCTTCTCTCATAGTCTTGACAGTGTGCTTTGAAGGTATCTCTTTCTTCTTTTAGTTGAACCCAAGATTTTTGCAACTCTTCCAGGTCAGTTGGCATATCCGGATGTAGAATAACTTGAGGTTCGTCTCCTTCGGCTTCCGGCTCAATAGTCACAGGTAGAATAGCGGGATATGGCATGATGAGTTTCTGAGCATGAGCCCGAACCCATCTGAGGTAAGGTTCCATAGGAATAGAATTCCATTGTCCCAAAGTTTTGCTTTCTATTCTATAGACACTTCCCCACGCATGTATGAACCTTCGTCGATGTCTGTGGGAATCATCCTCGTAATCAAACACAATGCCACGGATAATCATGTCATGAGGACCGTTGCTCCGTGCATATCCGAATTGGCGTAAAGCTAAAGAGGGATTGTAAGTGATGCCCCCTTTGATGCCAAGTAGTGGCACATTAGGGTACTCTCCACAATGATCAATGATAGTAATGTCTCTTTGAAAGAAGTTGTTCCACCGGATATCTGAATGAGACAAAGACATAATCCTGCGAGACCATTGCATTCTTTGTTCATTTCTCAACACTGATCGGGGAAGATGAAATGTAAACCACCTAGCCAGTAGTGGTATACAGCACATGAGAGTTCCTCGTTTCTTTATGGTACGAGTGTGTAGAGAATGTAGAATGTCTCCCGACAATGTTGGTACCGGGTTACGGGTTAGGAAAAGGTTGATGATGTGCACACTTATGAATTGGTCGGGATTAGGGAATAAAACCAACCCATAGATCAAAAGAGCCACAACCTCCTCAAAAGCTGGGTAACTTTTGTTTTCTAGTAGTAATCGAGCCTTTTCCATTAAGAACTTAGCAAGCAAACCCTTAACTCCACTCTTTGTTTCCCAATTGGACTCAATTTCTGACTTTCGCAAATGTAAAGCAGCAGCAATGGTTTCAGGTTTTGGAATCCTTTCTAAACCAGTGAAAGGTAATTGATTTCGAACAGGTAATCCAATTAGTTCAGAGAACTCTTCCAAAGTGGGTACTAACTGGTAATCAGAAAAGGTGAAGCAATGATGTTCGGGATCAAAGAACTGGAACAGGACCCGTATCATGTCTTCTTCAAATTTTGAGGTAACCAAATGGAGTAGGTGACCGTGCTTTTCGGTGAATTGAACATTCCTGGGGAATTCTGATACTAAGTCTTTTAGTTCATATGGCACCGTTGAGATGTTGATTCGGATGTAATCTCTGGTGGCGGGAGCCATTACCTGCAATAACAAAGTTAAACTCTTTGATCCTTGAAATGATTAGTGAAAAAATGATATGCTTATGATGCTTATGATGTTATGATGTCAAACATGTGGCACACACAAACAAATCAAACAAAAGCCTTAGGTTTAAAGGCTTACATGAAGTCCATAGGTGATACCTTCCCCACTGAAGTTGAGTTGGTTAAAACCTGTCCTAAAATAGCATTCGGGTTCTATGATCCTTGGAGGTAACATCTCAATACGGCGCTCGGACGGCCGATCAAAATATTCCTCGAGGATAACTAACTTCCATCAATTTCAAAGCTAGCCACTTAATAGGCCACAAGTCAAGTTCAACTAAAAGGTTCTAAGACAAATTAGTGTTTAATGACATTTCGGAAGCCTAATATACTCCTTGATCGTTTTCAAGGGACATCAGTATAAACCAAAGTATCGCACTAACGGTGACTACCAGGTCAACCGTATCGGTACATGCCGTACAGTTTCCTTGGTCTATTGTCACATACTTAAGGTATCTCGAGATTCGGGTTAGAATCTTTCACACAAGCAAAATACCCAAACAACCTTTTGAAAAATAGAGCAATCAAGTCAAACAATTGAAAACATCGGAATGATCTATTCTCTAAAGGTAACCCCTTTTGAAAACATTTTGTTTTTAGAAAGTATCCCCAGCAGAGTCGCCAGTATCCCCAGCAGAGTCGCCAGTTCTGTCATGCACTCGGTTTTTTGCCATACCTCTTGTGGAGAGATACACGAACTGACTCTTTTTTGTTTCTGCTTTTGTATTTTTGAAAATCAGAGAGTCGCCACCGACCTTTTATTTTATCCAATTAAGGAAAGGTTTATAAAAGAAACAGAAAAAAGACCTTTAAGAAATTCTGGGTAAGGGGGTAGGTTATACAAAGGGAAAGTGTTAGCACCCTTTGTATCCATGGTTGTCCATGGGCTCTTTAATTTGCTTAGCTCACTTGTTTTCAATTGCTTTTAAATGCTCATATGTGGTTTCAAATACCTTTGTAAATTGACTTTGTAATGATCCTTGTGCGGATGTATACAAAGTGTTTTTATCTTTCAAAAGATGCTTTGGAAAAAAAGAACGTTAACTTCGTAATGATCCTTGTTTGGATATATACAAAGTATTGTCTTTTTGAAAGTTTTATTTTGAAAAACAATGATATATGAGAGATTTGTTTGTTTTGATTTGAGCAAGCAAATTAGGAGGTCTACCCTGAGTTATAAGGTCTTTATCCTATTTCCTTTAAAAATCTATCCTTTCACCGGATATAAACAAAAGTTCGATTTTGCGTTTGAAATAATAGAATTTGATTTTGATTTTGAAAAGAATGAGAAAGGGATTACCCTAAGAGGTGCAAGTGTGATTGTGTTTGGATTCATATATTTTATCTTTGAAGTTAGTGATCTAACGATTCAATTTTATCTTTGGCATACACGCAGTTTATATGTGCTGGAATTTAAAATGCGGAAATGTAAAATGCGGAAAGTAAATCTACGCTATTCCATCGATTGTGCAGGAAATGTAAACTACGCTATTTACATGAATTTGACAACCTATACATTTATCTAGGAATTTAAATTGCAAGAAAATAAAAGAAATGTTTTTGCATTTTTTATGATTGATTTTAATTATAATTAATGCATGATTAATTAAATTAAAATGAGGAAAAAAGATGAAAATAAATTTAAACCTAAAAATTAAGTTCAAAATGTGTTCAAAATGCTTGTTAATTAATTTTAAAACAAAACTAATTTTTTTGGGATTTTTAAAATTGATTTGAAATTTATTAAGTTAATTAACGCATAATTATATAAATAATTACACAAATAATTAAAACTTAAAGAGAAAATTATTCTAAATATGTACAAAATTAGCCTATGATATATAAACAATATTTAATATAAAGAACAATTTTTTTTTATGATTTTTGATTGGTTGAAAATAATTAAAAGATAAATATATGCATATTATCTAATTAATTATACAAAATATTTAAATTATGAAGAAAAATAAAATATTTTTATATCAGAAAATAAAATATTATTTTAGAAACTTAAAAATATTTTTTGTGTATTTTTTGGATATTTAAAACTATTTTTAATTAATTTTGCAAGGAAATTAAAATAAAAATAGAAAAATAGAAAGTAAAATAATCAGGTGTGTGATACTGATGAGTCCATGGTATGGACCACTTGTCTGGTGCGTTGGATGAAAAGTTGAGATGATCCAAGGGCTCAGATCGTGAGGGAACATGATATGATGGTGGGGGACATGCGCTGAATTCAAGGAGAATTCAAACTTTCTGACTGGGACCCACAAGTGCACGCGTGGATGGAAGACTAGTTGACCAGCCAATGATAAGGAGCCACGCGAGCGGAGGGAAGAGTCAGCTTTGACTGACGAACCACGCTTGGACGCGTGGTCATCTTCAACCTCCGTCACCTTCATTTTTTAACATAGATAGCGGCGGTTTTAAACCCCCTCTATTTTTACGATAAAAAACACCATTTTTGGTAGCTTCACAAACCTGCAAGAACAAACGTTAGGAAGAGTAACAAATGACCCAGATCCTCTAATTAGGGTGCTCTGAGTCCAATTATGGCATTAGTTTCACTGTTTGAGTGCTGTAGCCATGGGTTCGATGGAGTTGAAGTTTGAACATGCATGAGCACTTGTTAATGGCATGGGATGATTCTCACGTGGGAGCTAACATGTTAGGGCCCAGATCTACCCTATGGGACCTCATGAACTCATTAGAATGATTAGACTACATTGATATTGATTAAATGTATGAAAACGAAAATTAATTATGTATGAAAGTGAAGAGTACTATACACGTGTTATAACTCTTATAGGACCATATTATGAGTTCAATCTTACTCTATGCCACCTTAGGAGATGATTGAAAGTGATAGTTTGTATTGATAATGATTGGAATATGGAAATTGAAAATTACAAAGTTATGGAATTTTGAGAGAATTTTGGTGAGTTTTCTTGCTATGCCTTGGCTATAATTTCGTGTGTGTCTTGTTGTTGAAGTATTCAGCTTCATTTATAGGCCAAGAGGTGCTTAGAAACTAAGCCAAGAAGCATTGATTGCCTTTGTTGAATTCTTGATTTTTAAATATTAAAAATCTTTGAATTGTTGACCAAGTCTTGCTCCTCTTCACTTCTCTTGCCTTGTACTTCAATCTTCTGCAGAAAATTAAAGATTCTTTGATGACTCATGCTTAGAAACTAAGCTATGCATTATCCTTCCATTTTCCATTTTCATTTAATCTTAAAATAGGATAAAATTAAACCAAAAATGAATAAAAATGGTGTGGGCTTTGTCTTGGTCGTGGGAGGCCCATTATATCATGGTAAACATGTTTGAACTATGACCAGTCAAAGTTTAATTGACTTTTTAGGAGAAAACCCTAATTTTGAATCTTAGGGTTTTGTTGATTTTTGATCTTTCCTTGATGAATTATGATCATCCAATGATCAAATTATGAATCCTTTGACAAAATATGGATGTTGACAAAAAATTTCATTTTTGACTGTCTGTTGACTTTTTTGGTCAAACGGGTCGTCTGTTGACTGTTTGAGCTGCTGACGGTGCGTCTGAGTGAATTGAAGTTTGAAAATTTGTATGATGGTACTTTGAGATGTATTGAGGTCCATGAAATCCATTTGAGGTCTCAAAAACTTGTTTCTCCTGAAAAAACAATAAACCCTAATCAGGGACTGTTTGTGTAGGAGACAGTTAAGCGTACCTGATTTTTGTGCAGTGCTGAGTCTCTGCTAATCATGTGATATTCAGAAGACTTCTAGGACAAAAATCTTGGAATTTTGAAATGCAAAAGTTTGATTTGATTGATGGTACAAAACACGGAGAATTGTACTGTCAGCAGTTTGACTGTCAACTGACTATTCAGGCATGTAACAGTTAGAGTGAAAAATCAACAGTCAAAGTTAATTTTCTTTTTGTTGTTTTTGTTTTATGTGAAAGATGAAAGTTTATTTACATGACTTGTTAAAAAACACAGACATAATAAATAATTAATATTTACTGTACGCGAGCAAAATTACCGATAATAACCCTGAAAATCATTTAATGCACAGAAAAAATAAATATTTGACTGGCAGAAAACACACAAAATATTATCTGAATAATTAAGCAACAATATGACAAATAGTACAACATTTAATACTGACAGTACAAACATTACATACTATAATGAACAGTACGACGAATAAACGGTACATTTAAGAAAATAAGAGATACGGTAAACTTTAAGAATGACGATTAATAACCCATGCTACGACCAACAGAAAATAGATGATCGGGAGTGTAACCATCGCAGGTCCACATTTTTCAGGACTATGCAGACAGAAGAAGGACATGATCACCGTAGCAATGGTGATGACTATAAGAAAACATGTTTCCATCCGCTTCGCCATTTTGCCGGGGAGGAAGAGAGAATGGATATGAAGTAGAAATTTGAGAAATGATTTAGAATTTGATGTGAGATTTTATAAAAAAAAATGAGAGGTATTTTATAGAATGAAAAGAAGGATAGAGACGTTGGGGAATGGAGTGATTCCGTACAAAAGGAAAATTTGAGTGGAAGTAAGATTTGAAAGAAAGTGTATGATAGTGTTGGGAAAAAGAGAGATGTGTAGAATAAAGTTAAGATTTGATTTTTGAAAAAGAGATTTGAAAAGAGATTTTGAAAATAATGGAATATAGTACAAAAGTTACTGGGAAACAAAAATTATTAATAATTTACTTGTTACCAGTACAGTCTGAATCCCGGACTCTGCGCCTGCAAAAGATTTAACTCTGTACCAATTGCGTCAGTACTACTTATCTGTAAATAAATATCAAATAAATAGCGTGTGTGAAGTAATAAAGAGTAACTGGCGTTTGCGTAAGAATAAATTCAACAGCAAGCCAAAATACTGTATAAGAAAAAATTCTAAAAATCAAGTATTCATAAATCAGGATGTGAAAATCCAAGATTATATGAAACTCTTAATTTTTAGATTGAAGTTTTCTTGAAAAAAGATGCGGGCAAATTTTGGGGTATAACAAGCATACATAAACATCAATGAATAACATTACCAAAATGAAAATCGTAAACCACAAAATTTACGATACTTTCACATTAACCTCATAAAAACTAGACCTAATAATATAATCAATGCAATTTAAATGCCATCAATTAACTTCAAATCACATGGTAATTATCGATTCTTGATAACCAATGTGATTCATATGATTCCGCATACAAAAAACTACAGGGCAAGAAATCCAATCAAAATGATTCAATATATATAGCATTATTTCGTATCCCTCATTTACAATTCACGAAGAAGCATTATAAAAAATGACCTAAATATTTCCACACCTCAACAAATTAAAAAACAAACAAGACATCAAATAGAATCTCAGAAACCAAAATGACGCACGAATTCAGAACCTAATCGAGTTCGTAAACCAAATCGAAGCAAACGATAAAAACAAAAACGAGATTCGAAAAGAACGAAAAACAAATTAGGGTTTGGAAGATTACCCCATTGAATAGTGAGAGATTCATAATCCCAATACTCTTTGGGGAGAACAACATTGACATCGGTGTAGACGCGAGCTTTGGACATTTCTCTGGGATTGAAATCTAAGATCTGAGCCTGTTGGTGGTGATGATAAACGATAGTGGTGGTATTAGATTCGATGGATTGGTTAGGTGTGCGCAGGTTAAGAGGTTGCGCAACGCAACAACAACATCACTGAAAAGATTCACACGGCTTCATCATCACAACGTAAAGGCCAAATATAACAAAACTTCATCTATTTACCAAACTGCCACTGTGTTTTATTTTTTTACTAATGGACTTTTCACATCTGTGCAAATCTAGGTCCGATGTGAAATCCTTTATAACAAAATTTTATTTTATTTACCAAATTGCCACCGTGTTATATTTTTCCCTAAATCAAATATTTTATTTTTTCTTTAATGGACTTTTCACATCGGTACAAATCTAGGCCAGATGTGAAATCCTTTATAACAAAATTTCATTGTATTTACCAAACTGCCACCGTGTTATATTTTTTCCTAAAACGAATAGTTTTTACATCATTGAAAATTTATGTTTGATGTAAAATTGTTTGACAAATATTTTTCACATCATATATCTTGAAACATGATGTAAAATCCTTTAGCTAAATGTCTTATTTTTAATAGTGAACTTGTTGTTTTTGCCATGAGGAAGAGTTCATTAACCATATTTTCTTTGGCTATAAGGAGTTACAAGAGATTTATGGCAAGGTTTTAGCATGGATCAATGTAAAACACACTCCAAACGAATGGAATGATGAATTGAATTGACTCATTTATCAAAGTAAAGAAATTTTTTGTAAAGCCACTCTGTTCAAATTGGCAGTTGCGGAGACATTATATGGCATTTGGAAATATCAGAATGGTAAATATTTTGAAAATTCTATAGATAGAAGCAAAGTAAAGGATGATATCATTGATATGATAATTTATAGAGATTGGTATATTAGAAAACTTAAAAATTATATAGTTCAATTGAAAGCTTGGGGTATTTTTCCTTTATTTTTTTGGTAATTGTGGTTGGCTGAAATCCTAGCGATCGCCGTATATAAATTTTTTGAATTAATACAAAGTTTCTTTGATTAATAAAAAAACACTTTAAAACTTTTCACTCGAGATTTACAATAACATATCTCTCCACTCTACATTCACAATAACATTTTATATGATATTCAATTAAAAATACACTTTTCAAGATATCAATGCTCTTTAATTATTGGAAATTTGAGTAGGAAGTAGAAATCGGGCAAAAGAAATTAGGTAGTAAATAACACAATGATTAGAAACTCTAATAAAGAACCTGAAAGCCAATGTTCTTCAACCCTACACATCTATACTAGTGGCTTAAAAATGATAATTTTATATATATATATATATATATATATATATATATATATATATATATATATATATATATATATATATATATATATATATATATATATATATATATATATATATATATATCCACTTCAATAGATGCTCATAGGACTTGGAGGATCATTAAGAGCTTCAATGGCTGTTTGGATCTGTATCTGCAATAGATCTTTATCTTCTTCATTGGCCTGAAAAAGGATCAAAACAAAGTAACACAAAATGCATATGTTAGTGATATATACATGTTATCTATCATTTTTTTTTCATTAGCAAACTTTGCTTGTATACATGGTGTATATTATTTCTTAATATGTTTAAAATAAAAAAATATACCACTTGCAAAAAATTAATTCTAATTCTAGGAAAAAATGCCTCCTAATTCTTAATTTTAAAATATTATCTAAAAAATATTAACAAATATTATGGGCACTATTTTTCTAATAAAATAAATTAATTTAAAATGTGTTTAAAATAGTAGTTAAATAAAATTATTAATTAAAATTCAAGAAAATTGAAATATTAATTAAAAATTAATGAAAGGTAAAAATTTCATGCAATTAAATATTTGATGAATATCAAATATTTAACTAATTTCGTAAATACGATGTAATATTATTTCCCTTAGAGTGAAACACTATAATAATAATAATAATAATAATAATAATAATAATAATAATAATAATAATAATAATAATAATAATAATAATAATAATAATAATAATAATAATAATAATAATAATAATAATGATAATAATAATAATAATAATAATAATAATAATAATAATAATAATAATAATAATAATAATCCATTTCTATATTTATTTAAGATTGAAATTGATTAGAATTAGAGAAGCTAAGATGACACTATTAAAAAATCATGATTTTTTTTTCAAAGAAAACATGACATTAAATGGTCCATGATTTTTGTGTGGGTGAGAACTGAGAAAGAGTAAAGTTTGGTGGAAGCTTCCCAGTTTCCAAATGATGCAACAATTGTCGTCAATAACAATAATAATTACATCAGAAATAGTAAAAAGAGTAAATTGCATAAAAAAAAAATTACCACTAGAATTAGAACAAAAACGTGCGTGAAAAAAAAAAAAAAAACCTGCAGGACGGGGTGTCACACGATCTAAGTCACGCCGAAATAAAAATAGCACAAGAATGAAAAACACGTTTTCAAATTTTGGTCTTTTTCTTTGTCCCCTCCCCTCTTATGTAACCTTTATGTCATACTCACTCGTTCTCTCCTTATTCTACAAAATTAGATGTAATATTTTTCTTTTTAGGGGTGGACAATCGAGCGGTTTGAGTCGGCATCAAACTTAAAATTTAAATCCGACGTAAACTGCAGTTTCATTTTAATGATCTAATTTTGACCGTAAAAATTTTGGTTTTCGTTGGATTCGGTTAAATCGATTAGGTAGGTAAGTCGGGTGAGTTTTATCGATTTAATATTTATTTGAATAAACTCATTAAAATGACTATTTTTTAATAAAATTTCTTATATTTATTTTTTAATTGTAAAATAATAAACAAAATTTTAGAATAATTAAAGAATAATTTTTTTATTGATTATTATTATGTGATAACATTTTTAATATTATTGACATTATTTTGGTCATTATTATACTTTAAACTACAAATTATATAACTATCAAAATTTTATAGTGCAGTTTTTATATTATTGTGATAATACAGCGTTATTGTTAAACTATAAAAATGATAATAACTTGACTATATTGTGAATTTTATTTTTATAATATATTAGCCTATAGTAATAAAAAAAAATTAATTGAGTTTGGTCGGATTCGGTTTTTGATAGATCTAAAATAATCATCCGAACCCGACCGAAACAACCTTATAATATCTAAATTAAATAACTAATTCAATCCGACATCCGATCTGATCCGATCCGATTGTACAAAATAACTAATGGGTCGGTTGGTTTGAATCGGACGGATAAAATTTATCCACCCCTACTCTGTTCTTTGTTAGATATTTATGTAAAAGAAAATATATTAATTTACATATTATTTTAGAGATTGTAAAACAGATTCATTCTTTTAAGAATTTAATTGGCATGTACTAACAATATAAAACAGTTTTAGACGGTCAATGAATCGTGACCATTAAATATTTATTAAAATTTAATTTTTATTTTAATTATTTATAAAATAATATTTATGAATGGTAGTGATGTATTATGTAAAGAATTTTATACTCATAATAGATAGTAAATAATCTTTAGTTTTAGATTATTTACTATTTTGTTTTAGATAGATGTTCACACTCTCTAGTAGATAATGGATAGTAAATAATCTTTTGTTTTAGATAGATGTTCACACTCTCTAGTATATCTACTCGGCTAAAAAAAATTTCCCTACTCAAGTATTAACAAAAATTTTAATCTTCTATACTCTAGTAATGCAAAATATACCTAACTAAGTTATTTTTACTATATAATTATCACTATTCATCACTTTATTTTACTAGAACAGTCTATGATTGCCATTTTATATAAAAAAAAAAAAATCGCTATTCATTTAATGGATACTCCACTTTGTAAAAAGTGTCTATTGGTTTTGAAACATGTAGACCCCTCTTTCTAGCTGTGGTGTTTTATTTTTCTTATAACTTTTTAGTAAAGAAATAAAATTAAAGGATAAAAGAAAAAGAAACCTAACCTGAATGAAGACCGTCTTCAAAAGTGTGCCTGAAAAACAGGTGATATTGGCAGTGATAATTTTAAGGTTCAAAGATTCGAACACTTCACACAGTTTAACCATAGTGTACACACTACAAAAAAAAATGCCATATTGTGACACTCATTTCTAGTGATGGCTAATTATTTGTTACTAAATATCACTTTTACCTACAGTTTTACTCTATCACTAATATTTGTCACGAAAGACCACTTTTACCTACAGTTTTACTCTATCACTAATATTTGTCACTAAATATTACTTTTACCTACAGCTTTACTCTATCACTATTGTCCTATTAGACAAATTAATTTTTACTCTTAAAGCAATCAAAATTAACTTTATATTTTAAAAAACTATTACTATTTTCATTAAAAATGCTTTAATTATTTATGATAACAAAAATTAAAATAATTTTTTTGATTTAAACAAAAATTAATTTTGCTCACAAAATAATTTTTAACAAAAATAAATTGTAGATTGTAAAAATAAAAAATTATTTTAATTTATTCTCACCATAAAATTTTTTATTTACTACTAAAATATCTTTATATTTAATACATTTTTCCTTTTATTTGTATAACCTTATTTAAAAAACATTAATTTTTACAAAAATTAATTATAGATTGCAAAACAATTAGTATAGATAAAAAAATATTTTATTTTATTCTCACCATAACAATTTTTACTTATTACTAAATTATCTTTCTATTTAATACCTTTTTCCTTATATATATATATATATATATATATATATATATATATATATATATATATATATATATATATATATATATATATATATATATATATATATATATATATATATATATATATATATATAAATATATATATATATATATATATATATATATATATATTTATTTATTTATACTCTTTTCTCTTTTATTTATATAACTTTATTTAAAAATAAAACTTAACACCGAAATCGGAAACTGCTCCACACCCTAAATCGGAAACTGCTCCTCACCCTAAATCGTAAATGTTCTTCACGCTGAAATCGAAAATGTTCTTCACGCTGAAATCGAAAATCGTTCTTTACCTGAAATCGAGAATCGTTCTTCACCCTCAAATGGAAAATGTTCAATCGTTCACACAAATCGTTGACAAAAATGGTTCAATCACTGTGAGATTCCTTTTTCATCTTTCATTCACTGTGAGTTTCAGATTCCTTTTTCAATCACAAAAATGGTTTTCCAATTCTGAAACTCATCTATTTTATCTTTCATTTTCATATTCAGATATAGAGTACGTTGGGGATTTAGAACCAAAAACTGATCTGAGTTTCATATCTTCAAGTTCAGGTGATTTTATATTTTGTACAAGATTCGGTACGTGAATGAGAAAATTGATTTGTTTGTCTAATTTTTCAATTAGGTTTGTGATTTATTACTTTAGCACTTTGATGCTTAGAGGATTTCTTGGTGTCATAGAATGGTAAAATTTAGTTACAGCTTTTGGTTTTAGGCAAACGAGTGTGTTTTGTAGCAGTTTTTAGAATCTCTTTGCCGGGAGTGCAATTAATTTATGGGTTTTCCTTTACTCTTCCTCTTTCTATTATATGTTTTGAAGCATCTTCTAGATCGATTTTTAATTAATTTATGGGTTTTATTTGTGTTCTTCCTGAAGATGAGATTTAGTATTGAGAAGTTTGTTTCGGTAATTTAGGTGAAACCTAAGCGGTGTTCAATGCTAATGTCCGTGCAAATGTTTTATGGCTTTGTTTTACCCTTTCATTAGTATATACTGTCTTTGATCTTTTCACAAACAAAGTATACTGATTACTTCTAATTTGTTATCATTTTGGCAACAGTCAGAAGAAGAAAGGTTTTCAATCGATGGGAAGAACAATCTAGTTTGGGTATGATGCTTATACAGACATACTTTTACTTTACTTATGAACCTGTCAAGGTAATGCTGAAATACATTCATTCTTCAAAATCCTAATGTAATTATAATATACATTATTAGCAATATTGTTCCAACACTATTGAATCTGGTTCAAAACATGATTAATGCAATGATTTTTCAACATAGCGCTCTTTATTTGTTATTACATTATTAACATAGTTCAAATATATGTTTGATTTGGTTCAAAATATGATTAATGAATATACCAAGTTGTTGTAAATCATTAACCATCTATTGAATCTGATTAACTATGTTTTTGAACTTCTTTACACACGATATCTATCTATTAACCATCGACTCACCGTAATCAACCATGTATTTGAACTGTGTTAACCAACACAGATAGAGAAATGTGAAGAGAAATCGAAACGTACCTTTGAACCTGAATTGCTAGATTTGTTAAGACCTCTAACATCTCATCCAAGGCAAATGCGACCACACAATCTTTGCGCTAGCTATAGTTTGAACAAATATTGATTGCTACAGATTCTCTTTCATTCTTGTAGAGGCCGTTAAGCCATGGATGGTTTGGGGCTACTATATATCTCCTATAATGTATGGCCAAAATGCCATAACAATTAATGAATTCTTAGACGAAAGATGGAGTGAAGTAAGAATCAATATTCCCATTTTGTTTGTGACTTCTATCATTATTGATATTATATATGATATGAACATTAAGCATTGTCAAATATCCTCTCTTTTTTTCTTTTGCAGCCAAATACAGACACAAGAATTGATGCACCAACAGTAGGAATAGTACTTCTCAAAGCTAGAGGCTTGTATACTGAACATTATTGGTATTGGATATGCATTGGAGCCTTGGTTGGGTTTTCTATTCTCTTTAACATTCTCTTCCTTCTCGCATTAACTTATTTGAATCGTAAGTTATAAATTTTCTTTTGATTTTCCATGTCTATAGTTCAATAGTTTTTTGACGAGTTCTAAATAGTTATAATATTACACCAAAATTTCAGCCTTTAGTGATTCGAAAGCAGTCATTGAGGATGAAGACCACAAGAAGAATAAAAGTTCGACCTCTAGAAAACATCCCCTTGAAGGTTTGAATCTATATTCTTTTATATTTAATAACTTCTTTGCAACAGCTCTAGATAGACTTGTCTGTTTCAAAAAAATTCAGTACAAGACCTTTTTCTTCATTTTGGAAAAATATTTTCAGGAAACTTTAGTTGTTCATAGTTCTCTTTTTTTCCATCAATGGTTGCAAATACTTCATTTAGTGCTGCTAATTATTTTTAGTAAAAACAGGTACTGCCATGGCAGTAAGAAATTCATCAGATATTATGAGTTCATCGAACCATGAACAGAAAAGAGGAATGGTTCTACCATTTCAACCTCTTTCAATGACATTCAATCATATAAACTACTATGTCGACATGCCAGCAGTAAGTCTCTCAATTCTAAGCATACCATTTTTCTATGTTGTTGGACTATTTAACCTCACTAATTATGTTTTATGACTTTTATCACATCAGGAAATGCAGAGTCAAGGAGTCAACAAGGATAAACTTCAACTATTGCTCAAAATTAAAGCTCTATCTCTCAAGTTTTTCACATCAACCTGTTTCCCCCACTCTTCATCCAACTAAATCTCATATCATAGCTTGTAGAAATATAGTAAGTTTTTTTTATGAGAATGAATGATATTTGTTGGCAATCATAGTTCGTAAATTGTTATTTTAAACAGTTGCAGATAGACATACATATAGTACTAGTCTTGTTATGATCCTATTCTACAATTTTTTTTAATTTTAGGATGAAAGGAAAATTTATGAGAAGAGTAGCTCAGATGTTGACAGTATAGTATTGTCTCAATAGTAACAACGTGGAGAGAAACAAAAATACTCATTAGAAATTCATAGCTTGCCGATTTCATGTTTGAACAAGGAATACCTCTAAAACAACCCACTATGTTAGCACCACGAAACACCCTCTGACCCATGTAAGGTGTAGCAGTGGCAGTTTATCCCCCAATCATAACATTGAGTAATTGCAAAATCTGCACACTTCCGCAGCATCGGAGTAATGTAGGACTGGCCTTGATGATAAATGGCTTATTGGCGGTGCTTCAAACACTGGTGGAGTTGTTCTTAAACAGCTATTCACCGATGATCAATTTTTTTGATGATTGTGTTACTGGATCATACCTTGAAGTTAGATCTTATCAATCCGATCTGTTTTCGATTCCATCATGTTGTTTTAAATGTATCCTGCATCTGATTTTAACGTTTCTATGACTTGTGAATTGTGATTAGATCAGAAAGAACTGAGCTAGATGATATGTTAACAGTTTGCATGTTTACATTTTGTATTCATTTTCAGCAATTAATGATCTAGAAATTTGATTTATGATTACTCATCCAATCACATTGTAATTTGAATTTAAATCTAAATTAATTACTGTTGCGAGATCAAGATCGGTTTCACATGGATTCAGTTGTTGCTTCTCTTCGATTGCCTTTTTTTTTGTTGTCATTTTGTTTTATGATTACTCATTAGAATCACATTGTAGTTTGAATCTGAATGTTTTACGGATTGCAAGATTGGTTTCACTTGGATCGGATTGTTGATTATTTGGACTATCTAATAATGTGTTGGATGGATCTTTACAGATGAAAGTATTTGTGCAACCTCATTACCTTGAAAACTTTGTTCAGGCATCATTCAATGCATTAACTGAAGAAAAAGTTAGAGGTTGGTGTTCATTTATGTTTTGTTTTACGGCATCAATCAAACTGATGATAATGAAATTAATGACTTTTTTTTAATCCTTTCCGAAAAAGATCAGCATTCAGCATATCTTGTTTGTCAATATAGATCCGTATCTTTATATGTTGTTTTTTTTAAACGGTTTCTTTTGAGTTTCAATTATACTGCAATGTGGGTTTTGATAACTGTACTTTTCATAACGTGAATCCGTAACAGTTACTCAACCAAGTCTGGCCACAGTTTCACATCTAAGCAAAAAGCCTTTCAAGAAAAATGAAAAAGGGCTAAAACCATGCTGGAATCCTCCTTCTGCACTCAGTAAGCTCACACTCTTCACGATCTATTTTGGTTAGTTTGTTTTATTGCATGTTGATGACCATTGAAACTTTATCAAGTAGACACAACTGAGGTTTTCAATCATAGTCTCATTAATATATGTCTCAATAATAACCTCACATCCTTACATTTCATCCACCAAGTACTATTTAAATGTATCCTTGTCTACAAAAATACTATTCCAAATGCACTTTGGTTCAATCATGAGATAAGTTGTGGAGTTTCTGACTCAGTTTTTTTCCTCATAATGCTTGAACAGGTCACTTCATTGGGTTCAACACTTGCTATTAAGGATATGATTTATTTTATTTTATGTGAAAATTTAAATATAGAAAATAATAATATGGAGTTGGATATATACTAAGATGTTAAGGATATGATTTATTTTGTAATTAGTTTTTATTGATATAATATGAAATCAATCTTTTTACTATTTGAATTTATTTAATAGAAAATGGTATAATAGTTTAATTTTAGTTATTTAGCTTTGTCATGGTTCAAAATGTAATGGAAAATATTTTAAATGAGTAACTTTTATTTAAATAGTAATATTTCTCAATTATATTAAAAATTGAATTTATAAATTTATTATATTTTTATATAATAAAAATTATATTATTTGAAGTTCTAGTGACAGCTAAAAGAAAACAATCTGTAGCTAGAGTTTCTGTTATTTCTAATACTAGCATACTATAGTGACACTGCAGAAAAAAACTTAACCGTAGCTAAAAGTTATTGTGACATTTAATTTGGTGTCACACTACACCCCCTTAAAGTTGACGGTAAATGTGGGTGTCACTCAAAGTCCAATAGACATTTACCTACAGATTATTGACTTTTAGTGACACTTTTTGAGTGTCACCGAAAGTCAATTTTCTTGTAGTGTGTCAGTCCTTTTGCTGCATGTCAAGCTTACAACAATTGTATTTTCTCCCATGTATGTAACCCTAAGCTGCACTCCACCATATATAAAATCCTCATTAATATTTCTTTAAAAAAACATTTAACCCCTACCATATAATATACGGGAGTTTTAATTTACTCCTCTTAAAAAAAAATTTGAATTACCCTCTATAATTTTAAAATTTTAAGTCTTTTACCCCCTAAGAGGAAAAATTATCCTCTGTAAAATATATTTTTTTGATTTATCCCTTAAATTTTACACGTTTAGGGGGTGCTTAAAAATTATAAGGAGTAACCCAAAACATTTTTTTTAAAGGGGTAAATCAAAACTTGCCTATGTGGCAGAGAGATAAATGACTCTTAACCCTTATAATAATAATAATCATACCCCACATCTAACATTTTTTTTACATCAATAATTTAAAAGAGAGATGTTATACTTTGAAATCTCTTTCTTCTTTAATACATATTTTAACTAATAAGATTATTTTTAACTAATAAGTTGTATGTGAGTTATTGTTTTTTTAAGACATGTTTAAAAAAAAAGTTAGATGTAAAGTTAGATGTATGAGAGTTAACCTCATGGATTTCAATTGGAGAGTTTGTTGAACTGACAGAATCATAAAATTGATCTGTTCTCTTCTTCTTGGACCTTAGCAACACAGGAAGCTCTTGATCAAACTCATAACTTGGATTAGTATTATTTGGCATCCCAGATTGAAGTTCCATTATGTCAGCTTCAAGAATCTTTTCTTGTTCTTGCAAGTGTTGTATGTACTCAATTGCATCCTTAATTATTGAAGCCTTATCCATCTAGAAGAAGAAGAAAAATTGTCAATGATATTAAAAAATATTGATTAGTATTATTAATTAGTGATATTTACCTTGCTAATGTTGGGGACTACTGCTCTAAGTGCAAAGAGTCTTTGGTTGAGTTTATTTCTTCTATTCCTTTCAGAAACAATATTCTTAGATGAAGCCACTAGTGTAAAAACAACAATATAATTTTAAAATTTACACCCGATATACTAAAAACGGGTGTAAATAAGAAATACGGTGGCAATTTTGTAAATATAGTGTCATTTTAAGTAATAACACGTCAGAATTTACACCCTATTTTAAAAATAATGGGTGTAAATTAAAAATATTATTATTATCAAATCCCAATTACTCCCGTTAAATTTAAAACGGGTGTAAATTTAAATTGATTAAAAAAATTATTTAATTTTATTACTCAAAATATTAATATTATTCTAAACACATTTACAACCCAAAATCTATTTTATTGACTCACTTTTTAACTATCTATTTTATATATTTACTCTTAAAACTATTGTTTTCTTCAAACTTGAATCTAAACCCGATAAAAGTGCTTATTTTCCAAAAGCTATTTTTTTCTCTCATCTTCCTCAGATAACAACAACAATACACTCAAATTCTTCATCTAATTTTTCAGAAAAAATTGATAAAACAAACAACCAACAATCAGATTCCGTTTTTGATTTGGAATTGTTTCAATATCGGTTTCGCGGTTCTATTTGAGCTTCACGGCTATGTTTGGTATTCGCGAAGGTTTTTTGTTCAGAAACCAGATCTGTTTTGCTTCGAGTTTGGAGGTTTCGACTCAGTGTGGAGTTTGGATTCGAGCAGAGCTTTTTCAAGGTTCATATTTTGCATTCGAGCCAATTTTTCTGTACTTGTTTGTTTCGATTTCAAATAGAGTTTTGTTTCAGAATTTAATTTACGTTTTCGACTCAATTACGGGTTCTACTACAGTTTGATTGTGATTCAATTTCGGTGCAGATTTTGGTTTAAATTAAAATTAAAGCTAGTATACAACATCCTAAAGCTAAATTGGATGAGCGCTTACCAGTTCAAATGAAGAAAAATGCAGATTTGATCCTTTCTCGCAAGGTGTTCGATGAAATGTTCCACCCCGATTCTTTCTTCTTTTTTATTCAGTTTGATTTTCTCTTTTTTATTTATTCTTGGCTAATGGAAAAATGTGTTAACTTTTAATTTCTTTTCAGTCAATTTTATAATTTTAGTAGAAGAGGATTGAGATTTGATTAATTTAGAAAAAACCGTACAATAGTTCAATTGTACAAGGGGAAACCCTCTTAAGAGAGGATTCTCTTCTTCAGTTTTTCAATAAAATCATTTTGGCTGTTCTTTTTTCTGATCGTGGATTCCTAACAATGATGGTGCATTTTATAATTACAGGAAATTTGAAGACATTTTTGACGTGGACCACTTCATTGTCCGTATTGTCCGCGATGAAGAACTATTTACATATGCACAAGGAATGTGTCATGTATCTAGTGAAAGGACTTCTTTATACGAAAGTGGAGGAGTAAATCTTAGCCATTCGCATAATTAAAAAGTTCAATTTTGTTTGTGGCATTAATATATATTTTTGGTTTTTAGGTTTTTGTTTCAGTGATTCAGCAGAAAATAGAACTTCTCGATTCGTATTTCGTATTTCGAATTTCATATTGAGAATTTGTATAGCAGACTTGGGATCTCATGGAAGCTGACAGGTATTCTTCAAAACCAGTTATATTTAGTGGAAAGTTGAATGGTTTTTTATTTTTTATGAAGTAATTTGTTGTGTGATATAAACATTCCTTTCATAATGCTCATGAATGTCTTACCGGATTAAATACCCCAACCACCTTTGAGATGCCATTGGAAATTTTCGGTCACGAATTGCAATTTTTTTCAGGTATTGTACTTTGTGGAAAGTGTTCTTTCTGCAATAGGTTAATGAAACTTGAGTGCTTCAACTTTAATGCAAGCAAATTAGTGCATAACTAGTGAGATAAGGCTGAGTTGTTGTTGTTGTATATGTATGTCTTCCTTTAAGAGTTTGTTTGAATTGACTTGACTAAACAGGGCCTAAGTAATGAAAATGTCAACTTATTTCACCTACTTCATGTAATCCAAGTGAATATTTAGTTTCGGATGAAATAAAACACTAAATAAAACACTACTGGGTTTCAATTGATTTATTATAACTAATTGGAGATGTTCCTCACAGTTTACCGAAAGATTGAATCCAAAATCTTATTGCATCATAATGAGGGGATAGTTTGGGTTGGATGACAATATTCACAAATGCACTAAGGCTTTAAGTTTCTGCTTATTTAGAAGAGGCATCACAAGCTGAAAAGTGTGGTCATCCATTCCCGTTGACTATTGTGTTTGTTGAGAGAAAGGTAAGCTTTGATATGTTTCCATGCTATATATAGTACTTTATACCTTTGTCTTATTATTTAGTTGTATACATGCAAGAAGTCAAAAGTGGGTAGTTTGATATGGGGTCAGAAAGCAAAGAAGAGCAATGTTTGGGCCAGTTGGTTCAAAATGTGGGAACATGGCCAGGTTTGGAAGGTCTACCAATGGAGGCGTAACAACAAATAGAAGTGATGAGTTGGCGAGTTTTGTTAGATTATGAGCTAAGTTTTGTTAGATTATGAGCTGAATTTTGTTAGAATAGGAGCTAAATTTTGTTTGGATTGAATTATTTGAGCTTATTTTCTCTCATAGTGAGAGGGGGGAGAATTCTTGAAAAAACCTATAGTAGAAACAATTTAGAATCTATTTGGATTGATTTATTTTAAGTTTATCTAGTGCATAAGCACTTGTTAACTATTAGGGATCCTAATGATTTTAGACCTTATTTTTGCAGGGGAATGATTTATACATTGTATTGTGAAAAATGATACCAATAACAAAGTATAATAGGGAATTAGGGAAGAGAATAAGAACACAAGAATTGGTTATAACTGCTATTCTTTTACTTTCTCTTAAAACAAGATTACAAGTTTACAAGAATAACAAATAACCTCTCTCACCCTAAATTAGGATTTGCAGCTTAGCAATGATGAGAGACTAGTATGCTATTTATAATAAAACCTAACATACTAACTAATGGGCTTTTTCAGCAAGACCCATTACACAAGCCAACTTAATAAACAAGCTAACTTAACAAATTAGGGTTTAAACACTAAAACCTAATTTAACATGCTAACAACCCTAGCATCTTCGACATCTGCATGCTAGACCCATCTTCGACTACAGCATGCACACTTCGACACCAGCATGTGAACAATCCTTCGACTTCATGCTTAACTCTGTCAAACTGTCGAACCAAGAAGCTACCCTTCGACAATACTAGAGTTCGATCCAATATCTCACAAATCTCCACCTTGGACCTAACTCTACAACGTCAAGGAACAAACTAGCTTTCTTCATGCAGCTTTATCAACTGCATACAGTGGAAAAACTTGCAACTCGGCAATGTCTTGGTGATCATATCAGCAGCATTGTCTTCAGTCGAAACCTTCAGCACTTGGACTTCTCCACGCTCGATTACTCCTCTGACGAAATGCAGCCTCACATCAATGTGCTTAGTTCGCTCATGATAGGCTGAATTCTTCGACAGGTGTATTGCACTTTGACTATCACATTTAACAGTGATACCTCGACCTTGAAGTTTTAGCTCCTTCGCAAAACCTTCAAGCCACAATGCTTCTTTCACAGCTTCAGTTAGGGCAATATACTCCGCTTCAGTGGTTGATAGAGCAACAACCTTCTGAAGTGTTGCTTTCCAACTATTTGCAGTGCCAAACATAGTGAAAACATATCCAGAAATAGATTTTCTGGAATCCATACAACCTGCATAATCAGAGTCGACATATCCTTCTATTACTGCTTTACTATCTTCACCCAAGGCTCCACCATAAATTAGGACTCTATTCAGAGACCCATTTATGTACCTTAAAATCCACTTCAATGCTTGCCAGTGAGCCTTTCCAGGATTCGCCATGTACCTGCTTACAAGACTTACTGCGTATGCTATGTCGGGTCTAGTACAAACCATAGCATACATCAAAGAACCAACTATATTAGCATACGGAATGCTATTCATATAGGCTCTTTCGACATCAGTACTGGGACACTGATCAATACTCAGCTTGAATTGAGGGTTTGTTGGAGTCACAACTGGCTTCGAATTTGACATACCAAACTTTTCAAGAATCTTCCGTAGATATGCCTCTTGAGATAGACATAACTTTGACTTCTTTCTATCTCTTCGAATGTCAATTCCAAGAATCTTGGAAGCAGCTCCCAGATCCTTCATATCGAACTCCTTATTGAGTTCAGCCTTCACCCTCATCACATCTTCAACATTCACTACAACACGGAAGGCCTACGAAAGCACTTATTTTGGGCTTTAAAAGCGCTTTAAAGCGCTGTGAAAGCCAGCGCTGGCATAGGTAACAAAAGCGCTTCTAAAAGCGCTCTGGTAGACCCCCCTATAAGAGCGCTTTTCTGGAAAAAGCGCTCTGGTACCCCCCCCTATTAGAGCGTTTTTTCTGGAAAAAGCGCTCTGATAGCCCCCCCTATAAGAGCGCTTTTCCAAAAGCGCTTTCGTAGGTTGCGTTTTTTATTTTATTTTTTATGCTTTTTTTTTTATAAACCTATTATTTTTATAATTTCTAAACCTGCATTTATGGCAGCATTCTTTCATGAACCTGTAATTTACCATTGTTATCCCATAAACCTATAATTTACAATCGTAATCCCATTATTTTAGTAATCTCATTATTTCAACAAAGAAGCGATTTCGATTATATACTAAACATGCATTATAATTATACCATTGTAATTATTCCAAAATATATATACACCGATTCACATATTTCTAACATGAAAACAACTAAACCAATTCACATGACATTATAACAATAAGAAAATCATCCCTAAACAACTAAATCAACTAAATCGGTCCTAGTCCTGCAAAGTCTGAACATCTTCAAATGACTGAAAATCTTCACAATCTGCAAAATAAAAATAATATAATCAAAATAAGATTATTATTATATAAAGGCTCTAAAATAAGAAGGTAAAGAGTAGAACGAGTATATATATATATATATATATATATATATATATATATATATATATATATATATATGTCGTGTAAAAAGAATAATCAAATTAAATATATCAATAAATACAAATTAATTTATTAATATTTAGGACTTTATATATCTAACTTGAATACATGGAATGGAATATCATTTATTGTAAATTAGTTCAACAAATTTTGTACATAAAGTTTACCTTAAATTTAACACAGCCACGTCATATAGCCCAGAGGGATAAAGCAATATAGATCACTAACAATAATCCTGTCACAGACACCCTCAAGAACAACATTAGCTACATGTTATTGATAGGAACACTATTAGAAACTCAACCAACAGCATGTCAAACAATTACAAAATTTGAGAAGTTGTTACCAAATTGATCAAAAGAGCCCAGTATCCTTGTGAGCTTTCTACTATCTCTTAGCAATATAAGAAGTTTCTCTGCAACAACAATTAATGTAAAGTTCACAACCAATTGACAGGAAAAATTAGACACAAATAAAAGTTGAATATTAATTTCTATGACAAATAATACATGACAACTAGTTACTACTACTTACCCTTCAGCGTTTTCCTTCATCTTTGAGCTATGCTATATCTACACTTATTTTCCTACACTTGTATATTACACCGTATATTTTAACACAGATAGATACTTGTGCACAGAAATTAAGATAGAATAAATTAATAAAAAAATGAATTGTATACCTTGTATGTAGAAAATTACGGTGTTGGTGTAAGCTAGGGGTGTATGTTTACTCAATCAATAAATGTTGCAATAATGAGAAGGGGTTGTTGGACTAGAAATTTGAAGGTTTTGTTGGACTTAACCTGCATCGCCTCATTTCTATCCAAGTTGTATTGTGTCACAGAATATGAATCAAATAACTGTACCCCGAAGGATCCTGCCACAGAAGACTTCGGGGTACAATACTTGATTCATATTCTGTGGAACATAATCGGCAGGGGCACATTGTGTTCTATCCTTTACCAGTCCATCCACTGTTTGAAGCTCAACCTACAATAGAAAAACGTGATTATTACTAACTACATATAGAAAATCTTGAATCATGTTAATTTCCAGATACATTATATTGAAAAAAAAATTAGAATGTGAAAGCTAAAAGAGTTCAAAAGTTCCCTAGAAATGAATGTTCTCAACACGTTCCACATTGGAACTCGTAATAGTGGCTAATAAAACAAAAAGTCCTATGCTTTATGTCCAGAAAAGATCATGTAAAAAGCGATCAATCCTGGAGGCCCTTTAAATCAATTCATACTAAATTAAAAAGTGTATAAAACTATAGATAATACATCTATAGATGTAAATACTAACTTCACGGATCTAATGAAACTTTTATTCCAAAAACAAATTACTTGAGTTTTTTTTTTCTGCATAAAAACCTAACAAACTTTGTCTTCAATACTCTAAATCACTGATAAAAACCTAACAAACTTTGTCTTCAATACTCTAAATCACACTGATAAAACCTAAATCACTGATAAATTAAAAAAGCCCCAATAATATTAACTATAACCCTAAATAAAATTTTGTATTTTTGAAAGCAAACAATGAAAAGAAGGAAAATTTCCGGCACAAAACCCTAACCTGAACAGAGAAGAGACGGTTGAAGGGTGGCGATGGAGTGAGGAAGGCGGTGGCGGAGTCGGTTGAAGGCTTGAGAGGGAGTGAGGACGGCGGAGAGGGAGTGAGGACGGCGGAGCAACGAAAGGAAGAAGAAGGTTCGCGTGTTTTGGATCTGAAACAAAACGCGTGTGTTTGTAAAATATATAATTTTTTAAATGGGCTACCAGAGCGCTTTTCAAAAGCGCTTTAATAACACCCCCTACCAGAGCGCTTTTATCCCAAAAGCGCTTTCGTAGCACCCACCCTATAAGAGCGCTTTTAAAAGCGCTTTCATAACCCCCCTACCAGAGCGCTTTTTAAAAGCGCTCTCATACCCCCCCCTACCAGAGCGCTTTTTGAAAGCGCTCTCATAACCCCCCCTACCAGAGCGCTTTTTTTGCATCATTTTCCCTTGTTTATTAATTTTGTTTTTAGCGAGCCCTACGAGAGCGCTTTTGCTAAAAGCGCTTTAGTAGCTGCGCTGCTACAGCTTAAATTTGGCGTAGTGATTGTTGCTTGCTATGAGAATATCATCCACATAAAGCAGCAAAATAACAAATGAATTACCAGGTCGAAATCTGAAGTAAACGCAGTGGTCGAACTGACTTCTAATGAAACTTATGCGTGCCATGAACTTGTCGAATCTCCTATTCCACTGTCGAGGAGATTGTTTCAGCCCATACAAAGATCTCTTTAACTTGCACACATAATCTTCCTTCCCCTTTTCGACATACCCTTCAGGTTGCCTCATCAGGATCGTTTCATCTAGATCACCATACAAGAACGCAGTCTTCACATCCATCTGTTCCAGTTCAAGATCGAACTGTGCCACCATGGCAAGCAACATTCGAATGGACCTATGCTTCACAACAGGAGAAAACACATCATTGAAGTCGACACCTTCTTTCTGAGTGAAACCCCTTGCAACTAACCTTGCCTTGTATCTTTTCGACGTCACTCCTTCAATTCCTTCCTTAACTTTGAAAATCCATTTACAGCTGACTAACCTTGCCCCAATAGGTTTCTTGATCAGTTCCCAAGTATGATTATCATGAAGAGATTTCATCTCATCATCCATGGCCTTCGGCCATTCAGTCTTGTTTCGACTCCTCATAACTTCCTTATAGTCTCTAGGTTCTTCGTCTAGAACCTCACTTGCAGAGATTAAGGCATAAGCTATAAGATCTGCATATCCAAGTCTCTGAGGTGGCTTGATGACTCTTCTAGACCTATCTCTCGACAATAGGTAGTCATCGTCAGTTTCCTCAACTTCAGCATCTTCTGCTTCTTCTTCGACTTCATCTGGGATATGCAATTCAGCATCAACATGCTCCACCTCAACAGGAATCTCTACCAGTTCCAGCTCTTCGTCATATGTTTCTGTACTTCGACCAACATCATCAGTTTTCTTAAAAGCCATTTCAGCTTCATTGAAAACTACATCTCGACTGGTGATACACCTCCTGTGACCTGGTTCTAGGCACCATAGCCTATAAGCTTTGACTCCTTCAGGGTATCCCATGAACATGCATTTCAGAGCTCTAGGTTCGACCTTGTCTTGCCTAATGTGAGCATAGGCTACGCAGCCAAATACTCTTAGTTTGTCGAGATCTGGTGGATGTCCCGACCAAACTTCTTCAGGTGTCTTCATATCTAACGCTGTCGAAGGACATCTGTTTATCAGATATGTTGCTGTCGAAACAGCCTCAGCCCAGAACACCTTTGTTAACCCCGCACTAGTCAACATGCATCTGACTCTCTCCAAAATAGTTCGATTAAACCTTTCAGCCAAACCATTTTGCTGTGGAGTACCTGCAGTAGTTATATGCCTTGCAATACCAGAGGCAGCACAAAAACTGTCGAATGCCTCATTGCAAAATTCAAGGCCATTGTCGGTTCTCAACCTCTTGACCTTTATGCCAGTCTGATTTTCAACCAGAGTCTTCCAACTTTTGAAATTCTCAAAAGTTTCATCCTTAGTCTTCTGGATGAATACCCATAATTTTCTGGAATAATCATCTACTATGGATAGAAAATACCTTGCTCCTGAATGTGATGGACACCTTGCAGGCCCCCAAAGATCAGCATGGATGTAATCAAGGGATCCATGTGTTCTTTGTTTGCCTTTGTTGAACTTCACTCTGCAAGATTTTCCAAGTACACAGGGTTCACAAAACTTCAGCTTTTCGATTTTGTCTCCACCAAGCAGATTTTGTTTCCCTAATTCGACCAGACCTCTTTCACTGACATGGCCCAATCTCATGTGCCCGATTTCTGTTTTCGACAAAGGTTTCGTGGATGCAACATTTGTCGAACCACTTACAACTTCAGCCTCAAGGGTATACAAGCCTTGTTTCTTCACGCCTCTCAAGACTTCCTTCGAACCCTTCATGACTCTTAGGATACTTTTCTCTCCTTGGAAAACATATCCTTTCTTGTCGAATTCACCAAGAGAAAGCAGATTTCTCTTCAAATCAGGTACATACCTGACTTCAGTCAACAACCTTATTGACTCATCATGGAGCTTGAATCTCACAGATCCAACACCTGCAATCTTGCAAGCCTTGTTGTTTCCCAGCAATACTGATCCACCATCTTGATCACATAATTCCTCGAACAAGTCTTTGTTTGGAGTCATGTGCCAAGTGCAACCTGAATCCATAATCCACTCCTTCTTAGAGTCACTGCTTGAAACCACAAGAACATCAGATGATTCGAAATCATCTTGAACAATGGCAGCGTTGCCATTATCTTTACCTCCATGATATTTCAAGCGTTCAGGGCACACCTTTCTTGTGTGACCCTCCTTCTTACAATGGTAGCATCGAATGCCAGATGCTTCGCCACTGTAAGTCTTCGACTGGCTTTTGCCTTTCTTCTTGTCGAACTTACCATCCTTTCGTAAGAGTTTTCCTTTAACGGCCAAACCTTCGCCAACAGTCAAAGGTTTATGCTCCTTTCGTTCATTCAAGTCCTTAGAGTACAAGGCTGATTGAACTTCTTCAAACGTCAGGGACTCCCTTCCATACAAGAGAGTTTCTTTGAAGTGAGCATGTGATCGAGGCAAAGAACACAATAGTAACAGCGCTTGATCTTCATCATCGATCTTCACATCAATATTTTCAAGATCAAGAATCAGCTTGTTGAACATATCCAATTGCTCAGCCAATATTTTGTCTTCAATCATCTTGAATGAATACAAATCTTGCTTCAGGTAGAGTCGATTTACCAGCCATTTGGTCATATACAAACTTTCAAGTTTCACCCATAACCCTGATGCCGTCGTCTCCTTTGATACCTGCCGGAGAACCTTATCACCAAGGCTCAACAAAATTGCGCTGTGTGCTTTCTCGATCATATTTGTCTTCTCCGCTGCCGTAAATTCTGCATTCATGGCTGCCTCTCCCTTCAACGCTTCCAAACAACCCTGCTGAACCAGTAGGGCTTTCATCTTCAAGCTCCACAGACCGAAATCATTCACTCCGGTGAACTTTTCAATCTCATACTTTGTAGAAGGCATCTTCTCCACGCTCATCGCACCAATTTGTTGTGAAAAACGATACCAATAACAAAGTATAATAGGGAATTAGGGAAGAGAATAAGAACACAAGAATTGGTCATAACTGCTATTCTTTTACTTTCTCTTAAAACAAGATTACAAGTTTACAAGAATAACAAATAACCTCTCTCACCCTAAATTAGGATTTGCAGCTTAGCAATGATGAGAGACTAGTATGCTATTTATAATAAAACCTAACATACTAACTAATGGGCTTTTTCAGCAAGGCCCATTACACAAGCCAACTTAATAAACAAGCTAACTTAACAAATTAGGGTTTAAACACTAAAACCTAATTTAACATGCTAACAACCCTAGCATCTTCGACATCTGCATGCTAGACCCATCTTCGACTACAGCATGCACACTTCGACACCAGCATGTGAACAATCCTTCGACTTCATGCTTAACTCTGTCGAACTGTCGAACCAAGAAGCTACCCTTCAACAATACTAGAGTTCGATCCAATATCTCACACATTGCTTGATAAAAATTAATAATTTTCAGTATATATTGATATTTTCCTGCTTCAGTTAGTACTTGGGAAACTCAAAAGTACTTCATAAATCCCACTCTTAATTTTTGAACAATGTGTATTACTATGTTTCGATGAAAATCACACCATTAAGGTTGGATACTACTTCCTAGTTATCATAATTTTATCTTTGTCACCGAGTTTGTCATAAAAAGGTTTTGGGAAGACATGATGATGCTATTATCAAAAGAGTATTGGAAACAAACCATAATGATGCATCCTCCTACAAAAACATATATGGTTGTAGTTACTTTCCTTTCTCATTCTTATTTGAACTTTCTCCCTTATACTTTGCATATTTTCATTTAGTTTCTTTATCATTGTTATAGTTATATCTTCAAACTCTAAGAAAAGGGGTTTAATGAAGTCAAAACATCAAGTGTTCAGTTCCACTGAAATTCTAGTTTCACAAGCAATGAAATTGTAACAACGAGGCAAAGTAGGTGCACAAACCTTTATTTTTCTTTCTCAAATGTACTTTGACCAATAATTTAATTAACAACAAATCTAAGATCCTAAAGAATAATAAATTTACTTTTAGCTTCATAATATTTTTCACATAATTGAAAAGTTTGGCAGCTGTGGCATAAATTTGCATTTGACTCATCTCCCCGTACTTGCTAATCTCATTGTGACAAGTTTCTAAGAGAGATCCTCCTTGCAGAAACTTCAAACCAGCTTCAAAGTAGGTCTCATTGCTTTCAAAATCAAATCTGGAGTTCTATGAAATAAACAGTATTACATCATCGGTTAGAAAAAGAAAGGTGGAATTTTCAAACAAAGTGAAGTAAAATCTTGAAATGATCCATTAACCTTATAGTGATCTGCACTTTCTTTTTGTTTTGTAGCTTCATCCAGGGTGTCAATGGCAGTTTGCTGAGCACTTGTTCTCACAGGACTTGACATGGTAAGTTATTGGCCAGGTGCAACACTTCCTGAACTACAATTAACTAAGACAGCTTGATGAGAGTTGCTATGTCGTTTACTGTTGTCGGTCGAAACACCGCAGCTGGTGAATTGTGTACGAGGTTTCCGTAGTCGGTTGAAGCTTCTTCAAGGGCTTTTGGGTTGGTTATGAGTTTTTCAGATATGTTGTTGTTTGTTGTGGATAACTCTGTTGGTAGTGATGATTTCCATTGCTCGGTTTTTCCAACAGTGAAATGTTTTATTATTAACTTTATTTCTTAATATGTGATACAAGTCGCAGTTTGGAAAAATGTGAAACTGAGTTAGAAGGCTCTGAAGTTCAAACTGTATCTCAAAATGAAAACTTCATACACTAGGTACCAATTTACTAAATAATGATTTAAATGATAAATTTTGAACAGTCTTGGTACTTAATGGATTTGTTTTGGCTTTGCAGGCAACTATTCTTGTGTGTGTCTGTTGGTCTTTGGGCAGCTATTCTTGTGTGTGTGAACAACATCAATATCGCTGATTCTATTAAGAAGAATCGTATTCAGGTCTCCAACACCAAAAAACCACTCTTCTTCTACGTAAATCTCGCCAAGGTAATCTAATTAACGATTTAATTTTTTTCGTTTTTTATATCAATTTTGAAACTTTCGAGCTTCTTTAGTTCTGGGTTGTTTTTAATTGATGTGGGTTTTGTTTAATTTTTGTTGATTTTGTTTTGCAGAGGTATATGCAACAGCATAACGAGGTTGAGCTTTCAGCACTTGGAATGGGTATCAAATCTTGAAACTAAATCTCTTTCATTAATGTTTGACTGTTTTTTTTTAATTTGATCTTTTGTTTTTGTTTTTAATTGGTTTGAGTTTTGAGCCATTTGTTACATGAATGGTTCACTCTATATTTAGAAATTGTTATTCGAGGATAACGGAATTTGACTAGGACTCAATAAATGGATTTGTTGTATGGTTCTGTATGGTAGATTTGATTACAGTAGTGTTAAAGGCAGATGGTCATCATTTTGTTGTATGATAAACACACACCATTGTGGCTTATGGAGCCGCCATTGGCAGTCATCCGTTTAAAATTACATCTGGCAGTAGTCAAATAATCGTCTACGCCGCCATCTAACAACACTGGTTTGAATAGGATTCATATTTAACTTGTTCGATATTTTCTGTTTTTGTTTGTATTGGAATTGGCAATGTTTTTTGAACTAAGAGAGTGAGCAATGAAATTTGTCTTAGAATCTTGACATTCTTAAGAGTTTTTCCATTGGTTATGAACCGAGTACTTATTTCACTTTAGAAGTTGGAACAAATTTAATCTGGGCCTTAGTATCTTCCTTGTTTATATATTGAATCTTTTCTTGGTTATGTTTTTCTAATTTCTGATTCTTTGTTTTTTTACATTGTTGTTACAGCGATTGCCACAGTGGTTACTGTTGCGGAAATTTTGAAAAACAACAGGCTTGTTGTTGAGAAGAGTGAGATACTATTTCTTTTTCAAATTGTTTCCCTTTCACCTTTCTCACTATGTTACTTAAATCATATGACATTGCCGAATCTTTATGCAGAAATCATGACTTCAACCGTTGACATTAAAGACGATTCCAGAGGTAGACCTGTCCAAAAGGCCAAGGTAAGGGTGGTAATATATTTTTGTCTTAAATCTTAAGCCTGCGTGTGGCTCTGTACAAGATGTTGCTGATTCCTGCAGGACTGGTGCTGCTACCAATGTTTAAAGAGGAAAGGCTCTCCAATACACGGGCAACTTGGCAGGTTTTTTTAGGGCTTGTTTTTATTTCTCGCTACTCGGATGATTTAATATTCAATAGTACTGAACTTATTTCAACATTTGGATTCAAGAAATATGCTGAACTTATTGATAAGAAGATCTTGTGTATGAAGCTGGATTTGAAGATCACCTTGGTTTTTGACGTTGTAAAAGATCACTCTGAACAGTCTGCTGATATAGCTCTTAGACAATACTTCAATTCCAGGCTCATTAAATTCTTTGATTTGCACCCTCAGGTAACATTTTTTATTTTGGGGAGTTGTCCTTGTTAACTGTATTTTCTGTATCCGAAGGAGCAATTTACAATATCTTAACCGTGGTATGGGATCTTATATTTGATCGTTAGCTTTAATTTGGATTATTATTTTAGATGCATAGGGTCCGCAGTTCTAAATCCAATCTGAGAGGGTTCTAGAATTTCATTGGTTCTTTCTGAGTTTTACATCTTACATGGTCCAACGAAATCAATATAATGTTGTCATTTTCTTGTAACATAGTAGTCCGGGATTATGAAATTCAAGATTACCATTATGGTGGAATTTAGGTTTTGATTCTCCGCATAGTACTCGTTGTTGTGATTTGTGATTCCATATGGTAGGTAAATGTAAGCATGTTATACTTGGTTGAAAATGTGTTGATGTAAAAAAGTATTGTATGAAATTTAAAATGCAACTCTCACAACCCACCCCTTAATCCAGTGTTTGATCTTAGTAATTTGTGTCCGACCTTGTCTCTTGATGCTTTTTTATTCTATAATTTGTGTATCACCAAATGCACTAAGTGAGGAATACTTGTATGTTTTTTTCCTTACAGGTCCCTGCATCTAATCCAGAAGCAAACTGTGGCTACTTTAAATGGGCTACTTCAAAGTCTAAGAATAAATAAATTGGAATTGGAAACAACTTTAATTCAGCAGTCAATGCTCCATCTCAGCATCTAATTTAGCAACTCCTGATAATTTAGCAACTCCTGATTACATATAAGGTCCATGGCAAAATGGGTGAAGGAACTTTTGGACAGGTCTTAGAGTGCTGGGACCGAGAGAGGAAGGAAATGGTCGGCATTAAAGTTCTTCGTGCAATAAAAAAGTGCTTTTGGTTTCATCGGAGTATCTTAAAGTCCCCGATTACAAGGTTCAGTACTATTGTTGGTAAAAGAAACAATAAATTAATGAGGCTTTGGTTGCTTGTGATTTAAGTCATTTAACATTTGTTGCAGGCAGGAAGCTTTAGAGAGATAGAAGATGTTGCACCCTTGAAGGAGAAATTGGGAAGGCCATTATCAAAGCAAGAAAGAAGTGGGATAGGTGTGAGCAAACTTAGGCTGTTTCTGGAAGAAATACTACAAAAGAGGTTTGTGAAAAGTGAACCTACTTTAGTTCCACAATGGTTGAGAAGTAATGGAAGTGTTACTAGTTCAGCCCACCATTATGCATCTTCATCTAATCACACTGGTAATTTCTATGCCTGATTATTTTTTTTATCGTTTTATATATTCATCAATTCAGAATATTATGCATTTTTCTGATAGTAGAATTAGCATCTTATAATTATTACTTTTTTTGTTCTTTCCTTTTCTTTTTCCTTTTCTTATTTGTTTAAGAAATGTAGAATTTTGGATTTTGTTTTTAGTTTATATAACTAAGTTATCTCTATGAGAAAGAGGAAACGATAATAAATTAATGGGTTTAACATTGTTATGTAGATATTCATACTGTAGCTCACTCAAGGAATAGGTCTTCTAAGACAACTAGTGATTTTGATAGTCCTCGTTCTGTGTTTCTTGAACGGCATTTTCGTCATATTCACGGAGGGGCACTATCAACGGCTCGGTATGGTTACCATTGATACATGTGGCCCTTTCTTGTAATAATTTCTTGTGTCTTGTTTTTTTGCATACAGAAAACAATTGCTTCTCCAGGACGTGGTATTTTGGCCATGGATGAATCCAATGCTACATGTGGAAAGCGGTTGGATTCAATTGGACTAGAGAACACCGAAGTTAACCATCAAGCATGGCGTAAAATTATATATGAAGAAAGTGTTATGACTTAGTTAAAATATAATTTTTATGTGTATGATTTTATAATACTTGAAATATTATGACTGCACATGATTTTGTGTACTTTTTGGTTAATATTGAAAATATTTTGACTTAGTTAAAATATGATTTTTATGTGTATGATTTTATAGTATTTACAATATTATGACTGAAAATAAAATATAACTAAATGGTGTTTATGAAATAGGGTGTAAATAGATATAATTGTTCATTCATAAATGGCGTATTTACACCCGATTTTTACTAAAATAGGGGGTAATTAAGAACATATTTACACCCGATTTTTATTAAAATAGGGTGTAATTAAAACATAATTAAGCCCAATTACACCCAATTTTTATTAAAATAGGGTGTAATTAAAACGTAATTAAGCCCATTTACACCCGATTTTTATTAAAACATGGTGTAATTAAAACGTAATTAAGCCCATTTACACCCGATTTTTATTAAAACAGGGTGTAATTAAAACGTAATTACGCTCAATTACACCCGATTTTTATTAAAACAGGGTGTAATTAAAAACGTAATTACGTCCAATTACACCTGATTTTTATTAAAACAGGGTGTAATTAAAAACGTAATTACGCCCAATTACACCCGATTTTTATTAAAATAGGGTGTAATTAAAAACGTAATTACGCCCAAGCCGTTCAATTGAATAGATGGTCAATGACACCGCGTCATGCCATATCATGTGAACTAATTTATTAGTACCTTGTGATAGACCACTCTAAGGGTATGTTTGGATATCACGAAATGAACGGAGCGGAATGGAATGGAGCGAAATGGAATGGAGCGGAGTGGAACGGAGCGGAACGAATGTACCATTCCATTGTTTGGAAATTTTAGAACGGAATAAGACAAATTATTCATTCTGCCCAAATCGGAGGGGAAGGAATATGGTGGTAAGTGATGGAATGGAATGGAATCCATACCACTCCTTTCCGCTCCGCTCCATCCGTTTTTAAATTATCCAAACAACGAAATATCATTTTATTCCATTCCATTCCGCTCCGCTCCATCCGATTCCATCAATCCAAACAAAGCCATATATCATCGATATTCAATTTTACTAATAGATAGTTATTTATTAACATATACATAAGGAAACAAGTATCTAATCATAAGGATATTTTTCAACTTTATTATTTATTTTGTAGTATTTAGTTCACACTCAATCTTGATAACACAATAACTTTAAAACTCTTGAATACAAAGAGTACAAGTATCATTTTATAATATTATTACAATATTTTATATTCAGTAAAATTGAAAAACGAAAACTTGTTTTTAATGTTGGCTGAATCACCTTGACACTATTTCGTATCAAAATAGAGTATAGTTATTCCAGTGATGAAAAATATTGTGAGGATGCTTTCGATGCCACCAAAAATTTCTTTAATGTTGGCCAAATCAACTTGACTCTATTTCGCATCAGAATCGAGAATAAATGTTACGACGAGGAAAATTATTGTGAGGATGCTTTTGATGCGCTGGCAGTGGGTTTTCATTGATTGGAGAGGGTACTTGTAAAAAAAATTAGCATTCTGACATTAAAGTCGGTATAAGATTGATGTGAAAATTTGTAAGTATGAGTTGAATTATATCTAAATGTGACTCGGGATCACACTTATATAGGAGGGTTCGTTGTAACAGTTTGTCTCCAAGTTGTCCGGTGTAAATTGCTAGTGGTTGTTGGATGAAGATCAACGGCTCTGATGGAAGGAGATTCTTTCTCATGTGCGACGTTGTATAACGCAGGTCTATCTATGCGACAATGTTGTGAGTTTCTTAGAAGAATTAGGCCTACATGGATTAGTCTAGTCTTTATGGGCCGTTATCCAACCCGAGACAATTGTCTCTTAAATTCTTTCTATCATCAATAAAATGAGGATTGCTGATTTAGGAATTATTGAGGTTGTTCTTTGAATCTAAATTGTGGTAACCTAGTCCATTGAGAGGTTGGTCTTCGGAGACACCCCCATGTGTCCCACACACGTAAGGGATGGAGAAGAAGCTCCTAGGCCCACTCGAGTGCACTCAAATAATGTTATTGAATCCAGACATCATTTGAGTTGTTGGATGGAATTTCGAGCTTGGAATGGATCATGATTGTTGATCATGGGTATTAATTTGCATATAAAGTAGGATCCTTCATTTAATTTTCATTTTTATATTCTTTTTGCTTCAGGTGTTTTTTTGAGAAAGAGTATTGTTTTCTTCTTTTTTGCGGTTGGATTTTCACCAATTTAGGTTGATTTGTTCAATAAGTTTGCTTCTTCATTAACTTTCTCTACGTCAACTATATTAACCCAAGGTAGTTCCTTTTTCTCTTTTTTCATTTATGAGTTTTTACTTACGCGTTCACATAGAGAACCCATGAAACCCATATGTAGGAGTTCCCTTTATAGAAGTTAATGATGTTGTTTATAGAACCAGACTACAAGTAATCAATGCTGGTAATAAGGAGCCTTATCTTTTCCAACAAATGGGAAGACTGAGAAAACTATTCAATCGCTGAAGGATTTGTTGAGAGCTTGTGTGCTTGAACAAGGTGGTTCGTGGGATAGTTATCTTCCTTTGATAGAGTTTACTTAAAACAATAGTTACCATTCTAGCATTGGAATGACGCTTTTTGAAGCGTTGTACGGTCGGAGGTGTAGGACTCTGTTGTGTTGGTATGAATCTAGTGAAAGTATAGTACTTGGACCTGAAATTGTCCAACAAACTACAGAGAAAATGAAATTAATTTGGGAAAAGATGAAAACTTCGCAGAGTAGACAAAAGAGCTATCATGATAAAAGAAGAAAGGACCTTGAATTTGCAGAAGGTGACCATGTGTGTTTAAGAGTCAGTTCAGTGACCAGTGATGGACGTGTGTTGAAGTCGAAGAAGCTAACGCCTCGGTTTATTGGTCTGTATCAGATTTCAGAAAGAGTAGGATTGATTGCTCATCGGGTGGCCTCACCACCTAATATTTCGAATTTGCATGATGTATTCCATGTTTCACAACTTCGAAAATACATTTCGGATCCATCTCATGTGATTCCGATGGATGACATACAAGTTCAGGATAACCTTACGATCGAGACGTTACCGATGAGGATTGAAGACCGCAAAATGAAGTAGTTGATGGGCAAGGATATTTCTCTTATGAAAGTAGTTTGGGGAGGAGCTTCCGAAGAGAGTATGATGTGGGAACTAGAGAGCATGATGCGGGAATCTTATCCGACATTGTTCGAATGAGGTTTCGAGGACGAAAATATTCTAAGTGAGGGAGAGATGTAATGCTCGTTTATTTTACATAATTATTTAATTGGTTAATTTTGAATTATTTTGTGAAAGTATGAATTATTATTATTATTATTATTATTAATTATGTTAGTAGATTACGTAGTTGAATAATAATAGTAATAATAATAGAATAAGGTGTTAGATAGTAATTGGGCCTATTATAGTGTTAGAATTAGAAGTAGTGGGGGGTGTGATGTTAATCCCATTAGTGGAGTAATAGTTAGTGAATGATTAAATGAAAATAAGAGGAAAAAAGAGAGAAGGAGAATTAGAGAGAATGTGAAAGAGGAGAAGAACTTAAGAAGCTAGGGCAAGGTTCCATTAAAAGAGTAAAGCACCTTCAATCCAAAGGTAAGGGAGGGGTTCTTACTATATAACAAGTTGTATAATGACGAGGAATGTGTCATAACCAAAGTTTTTACCCCCCTAAGATGTCACATCATATGGCATCTCACATACTTCATCAACTCAAAACAGATACCCAGAGCAGTCACTTGTTCAGCGAGTACTCAGATTAGGGTTTCAAGCTAGGAAATTCAGACAAAAGGATCAATCAATGATTGAAATGATCCTCAACACAATCATAGGGCTCAAGGTGCTTCATTAATCTACATGTGATCTCTAATCTCAGGGCATCAAGCCTCAAGTCCCTCAAAGGCACCAGATTAGGGTTTTGAATTCATCAAGGACTGAAATCAAGGCTTTCACTTGGGAAGACCCTTGAAGCTTCAAAAAATGATTCAAAGAGCTCAATCAACTTCAAATTATTCCCACATCAATGTCCAAGCCAAGATGTACTTCAATTCAATTTCAACAAATCCCAATTTCATCTGGTCCACAATTAGGGTTTTGACCTAATTCACCTGGGAAGTTGACTTTTGATCAAGACATGATCCCATGGCTTAAATCATGGCTCAAAAATCTCTAATACTCCATTATGAGTCACTCATATCATTCATTTGGTTGGGAGAGAATACCTCAGTTGAAGATCACCTTTGACTTTTGAGAAATTTGGTCAACTATGGACTTCTAAGGATCAAAATCATTCACATATGATTATTGAAGCCATTTGATCAAGAGAAATCAATAAAATTGATGAAGAATCAAAATTCAACATTTTAGGGTTTTGACTTTTTTATGAAGAATTACATATTCTTCATTCAAACTTTGAAAAGTCATAACTTTCTCATCCTTTGGCCAAATTTTCTCAACCAAAGCTCATTTTGAAGAGAAAACCAAGATCTACATCTTTTTCACATATAAGATTCAATAAACTACTTATATGGTGTCTTCTTTGGAAAATCACAACTTCTTGCTCAAGTAAGATCCAATCATGTTCTAAGACTTTTTGGAAAGCTTAGATTATGTAATTCAACTCTCAAGGCTATCTCATTTTATTTGCGTATAAATAGAGAGCTCATTCTCATTAAAAATCACATCAAATCAACTTCAATCCTTAATTTCTCAACTTCTCCCTAATTTTCTCATTTTTCAAGTTTCTCATGGAATGAAGAAGTGAGTTCTTCAAACCAGAGGAAATCCCTTGAAAGTGAGCATTCCTGCACTTCATACACATCATGTGGAAGTGATCCAAGCTCTTGTTGGGATTCTGTAACATCAGAATCACCATCTCCATCTTCAACTTGAAGCTTATGTAGTTGAGGTCGAGCAGAGCTATCCAGGAGGTCTCAGCCTAATTGGAGCATCCAAACACCTTCCATGATCATCATATAAGCTTCACAGATCAAAATCTTGCAACTGGAACATCCATATCAAGATACCCGATTCTCACTTTAAGGTTAGTAAATCAAACTCGAATCCTATGATCCATGCAATTTAAATTTTCAAATGATTTACCATCATGTTTATGCACTTATAAGGATCATTAATCCTCAACTAATTGAACCAAATCATACATATACATGATTTCATATTAAAATTTCAGAATTAGGGTTCTTCGTGTTCATGATAAAATTCTTGAGATACACTTAAAATAAATGAATTTTAATGCCACCATCATGTTCCTTGTTAAAAATCAAGTGAAAACCATGTTTGGATCGTTGCATTTGGTTGAGAATTAAGGGAGATAGAAATTAAAATCTTTGAGGGAAGCTTGAGGTTGAAGACGACCATGCCGTCATTTTTTTGAATCTCTGAAACATTTTAAAATATAATAAAATGAAGTCATGTGTTAAACAGACTGAGCGCGTGGCTCAGTTGGCTAGGTTTTATATTGTGAACCCCAAGGGTGTGGGTTCAAGCCCTTACAAGACCAAACCTTATTTTTTATCACCAATTTCTTCCATTTTTTTCTCAAACTTCACATAATTAATTAACGCATCAAAATTAATTATTTTAAAATGATTTTTCAGAAACTCTTCATTTATCACATATATTTTATGATCATGCATAAAAATCACAAAAATATAAATTATTTGATGTATTTTTATTAGGGTTAAAAGTGATACTTTTTTAGTATTTTTAATATTTTTAAAATAAGTTTTCCTTTGATTTTTCAAAACCTAATCAATTTCAAATAATCTTGTGAATAAAACCTAATCTCTTAGGTCTTAATTAGGTGTAGATAACATTTCTTACCTTAGTTAGTCTGTCTTGGTCATTCAAAACTGTTTTACAAAACTCTCGATTAAACAAACGCTTAGGGTTTTCAGTCAACAAAACCCCCTTCAAAAATCTTCAAAAAAAAAAAAGAGAACTTTCAAAACACTTCCTTTCATTCAAATATTGGGCCTCTTGATTCTTAAAGAGTGTAAGACCCAATCCTTTGTTTTTTTTATTTTATTTTAAAGTCATCTTCAACTTTCAAATACATACAATTCAATTTCAAATACAGTCGGGCTTCTATTAGAGTATAAGACCCACATCTTTTACAACTCTGGTATTAAGAGGAGCATTATTTCTGGTGTAACTGCTATTAGACCATTGGGCCTCTCCTTGAGTTGTAAGTCTCAAACCTTTTTTCTGTAAATATTTTCATTTGTTTTCAAAACATATTTCAAAACATCTTTCAGCTATTTTTCATAAACAGTTATCATTGGTCCTCTTATTGAGTTGTAAATCCCAAACATTTTCCGTAAATACCTTTCAATGGGCCTCTATTGGAGTGTAAGACCCAACACCTTTCTTATCTTTTCAGATAATTCATAAAAACATCTAAAAAACATTCATAAAATATTAGTGAGGATATTTGTAACATCCCGGTTTTTATTGTTAACTATATATTTTTTATTATATTTAATTAAATAAATTATTTGTGTGGTTTATGAGTAATTGGTTTATTTTAATTATTCAATGTGTCGGGTTAGCCGGTGTGAGAGTGTCAGACCGTAGAATTATAATTAGTAATGATGTTGGTTTATGATGGAATTAATTAATTAAGTGGAAATTGTAGAAAATACTGTGAGAATGTGAAGAATAATGTGGGGGTGTGATGAGTAAGCCCATTAGTGGTTACTAGAGTTACTGTTATTTTGCAAGGGTTTAATAAAAAAGAAAATAGAGTTAGTAAGAGAAAAGAGGAGAAAAGAGGAAAATCTAGAGAAAAGGAAAAGGAAGAAAGAGGAGAAGAAAATCTAAGGAGGAAACTCAAGAGTTCATTAAGAAATCAAGGTAAGGGTGTATTTTTACATGATTATTGGGTTTGTATGATAATGTATGATGGTTAGAAACATGTTTAGGATGAAATCCCTAAATTTCCATGATTTTGTAATTATTAGGTTTTGGTGATCATCCTTGATATATGATGATTAATTGTGTTTGGACTGATGAAATTGGTGAAAATCATGTATTAAATGAATGAATGGATGATTACATGATGTATGTATGATGTTAGGACCTCTAAATAGGTGTTGTATGCTATTATAATTGTTAAATAATTGAAGTATTTTGAATTCTGAGGCTGAGACTTTTTACGGAATCAAAATCGCAGGTCCGAAAGACATCAAATGATGAAAAATGCAAAATTACGCGTTTAGTTCGTCGCGGCCATGCTCAGCGCGGTAGCTGCTGTTTGCATTTTTTGGCCGAAATAGTTTTGGCCATAACTTTTGACCCATAAGTCCAAATTGAACGTTGTTTGAAGCGTTAGAAAGGTAGTGAGATAATCATTTCAATAGAAATAGTTTGGTTGGCAGTAGGTGATTTAATTACTGCATGATTGTGTAAAATGTCATGTATGTTTGTGAAAGTACATTGCTTGTGATGTGATGGTTTAACATGGTTGCACTATGCAAGTGAATTATGTGTGGATAGTTCATGAATATATGTATGTTTGTGCAATTGTATGATAATTCAATTATGACGAATTATGGAATATATGCATGTATGTTAAGATTAGGGAAAAATCTTAATTGCATATGGCTGTTGTAATTGCACACGCATCATTTGGTCAAGAGGCGATGTTCTTTAGTTTTATGGGAGCTAGTGACTTATCCCAAACCTAGAGTGAGGTTTGAAAGCTTAAAGAACGAGCTTTTGTTGTGTTATTAGTCTAGGGGACGGACTCGGTTTAAATGTAAAAACTGAATAAAGTAATAGGCGATTGGTACCACATGCATAAGTATTGCATTGTCTTGCATTGAGTCACATTTTTTTGTGTGGAAAATTGTAGAATTGTGTGGAAAGAATTCATTTTGTGAAAATTTGAATTATTATTATATTCTTGAAAATAGTATTATGATGGAGTGACGCTATGTATGCCAATTATATGAAGTGTGGCGAATTCATATTGTGTATGTATGTTGTTCATTATATGTTATTATATAATTTCTATAATGATGTGAATTCTCACCCTTCTGTTAGAATGATGTTTTAAAACAGCATCGCTCAGGTACCAAGGATTAGAGTTGATACTAGTATGCTTGGAGCTAGAGAAACTATCTTTTTTTTTTCTCATTTTGGGTTTTGAGTCTGTTGTTCCCCAATTTTGGACCACTGAGATCCCACCTCATTTCAAATATTAGGATTATTATCATTATCATCATCATGCATATATCATTTTCTAACCCAAAATATCAAAAATATTGTTGCTTGTTGCTTGTGTTCCAAGACAGGAGACTGATCAAGAGGAGACTAAGCAAATTAGGGTTTTGATACCCACAAAGGAGTTCAAATTTTCTCATATGCTCAAGTGATTATCACTATCAAAATCCAACATTATAATCCATTCATATCATCTATTTTAAGAGGAGAGCTTGATTCAATTAGAATCCACAAGATTGCAATTCATTTGGAAAAAAGTCAAATGTGTGGGTCAACCTTTGACTTTTGAGAAATTTGGTCAACTATGGACTTTTGAAGATCAAAATCATCAACATATGATTATTAAAGTCATTTGACCAAGAAAAATCAAGAAAATCAATCAAAGATAAAAAAGTCAACAAAAGTCAAAATTAGGGTTTTAAGTGATTTTGACCTCGTTTTGGAAACTTCTAAATTCACCTACAAACTCAAAAATTATTTACTGTATCATTTAAAATTAAATAAAAAACAAGTCTTTTTATATGTTTTAAAAAATACAAAAAAATCATTTCTCTTTTAATATTTTCACCAAATAAATTGTTAATGTTTTTATGTGAATATTTTTAGGATTAGGGTAATGTCTCCTTGACCATACCATGTGCCCATAGACCAAATCTCCTTTAGGGTTTGGTATTTTAATCATTAAAATCAATTAGGTTTAGGTGTGATTCTAAAACCCTAATTTCAAAATCCTAATTCAAAACTTCTTGATCTTTGCCTCACCATGTTAGTATGACTTGTTGCTTTGATCTCATTGTCTTATATACTTGTGCATATACTTGTTGATTTTATCCTTATACACTTGTACTTTTATCCATGGAATTATCATTGTGTACTAACCATATTGCATAAGATATTCATACATCCACCCTTCATTATCTTCATTCATACATGAAATGATCCAAAGGTATAAACATTCCTTTATCCATTATCATTTGAGTTTACATTGATCTCTTTGTTATACTCACTTGCTTCTCTTTTGTGAAACATGTTATCACACACACATTTTAGGTATCCATTTATTTATTGCTTGTTTTGTTGTTGAAAATCCAAAGGAATGGAAATGATATTGACTAAAATTGTCAAGGTACTTAATCTCTTTTCCAATCTCTTTTAACTTTGTGCTTATTATCGTTAAAGCTTTGCACTTGTTTTAAAAATGGTTTTGTATTGTTAAAGCTCAATCTTTTTAAAATTAACCCTTTGTTTTGTATTGTTAAAGCTCAACCAACCCCTTTTTAAAAAACTTTGGTACTAAGAGGAGAATTATTCCCAGTGAAACTACTCTTAGGCCATTGGACCTTGTATTGTTAAAGCTTGGTTCATTTTATACTTGTTAAGTATTGTTAAAGCTTAACATTTTAAAAACCCATTAAGTATTGTTAAAGCTCAACCTCCAAAAATATTTTGGCCACTTGGCCCTTTTATTTTTCTTTTAAGAGGAACTACAAAAGCTCTGACTTCCCTATTGTTAAAGGGGTATGTAGGCCTAAGATGTGATGTCTTATCGAGCTCACTTTTAAAAACTTTCTTTTCTCATCCCCCCACTCTATTTAAATCAAAACACAAAAGCATTTTCAAAATAACAACAATAATAACAATATTTTCAAAGAGGTTCCTATGGAGTACCATAGATGTGAGGGGTGCTTAAAACCTTCCCCTTGCATAACAAACCCCCCGTACCCAAATCTCTAATAAGTTTATTAGCTTTGATTTTAAAAACTTCTGTGAGTTTTATTCGCTCTTTCTCCCTTTCCTTTGGAAACAATAAAGCGCGGTGGCGACTCTGTTTAAAACAAATGAGCTAAGTCATTTCAATGGCTTTAGTCTCATAAATTTCACTGATATTGAGTCGTGCTCTGGTCATGTAACACTGGGAACATCTGATTTATATTTTTTGAAGGATACTTGTATTCTTTATTCTGTTTTGTTAATCCTAATAAAGGTTATGTGATGTTTGGCTTTTATGCCTAAGGTTTTTAATAAAATGAAGTTATTATGAGACAATAATGTGTTTTTTCCGAATGAATGTGATTCAACTTTAAAAGTGCATATGTTGAGATTTATGAAAAAAATGAATTGTATATAGTATTATTGAGCATGACAGGTGTTTGTGGTTTTTGAATTATGTGTGACAACCTTGAATTGATATGCATGACATATTACTCTGATTTATATTATATTTTCCCCGAGGTTTAGAAGGGTGTACAATATTCGTCATAACGTGATTTTTACGAGCAAATTTGGATGCAATCGGAAGAATAATGAGAAAAGTCATGTCAAAGAATGAATAATAGAGAAAAAAACTATAAATAGTGGAAGAATTGGAACTTAGAAGGATTTTGAAGAAAAATGAAGAAATTGTAAAGAAACAAGTATTTTTCAGCACAATTTACGTCACTAGTCACTACGTCCCTCTAATAATTGAATCATATGTTAAGTTTCGTAACTCGGATTGAGACGGTGTTTTTTGAAAAAGAAAGCTAAAAAGGACACCTTTCAGCTTCAAGAATTCTCTTTCCTATGATGCAACCCGATACTAACTTGTCGCAACGCGATGATTGTCTTTTCTGACACACAGTTTTCTATTTAAAGACCTGTTTGGCTAATTTTTCTAGGGTTCAGAATTTTTGAGAGAAATAGATGGCTAAGGAGTTTCAAGGGGCGATTTTGGAGCACATTTGAGTCATTGCAGAGTAATTCTTCCATAAAATTTAATGATGAATACTTTTCCACTCATATTATTTTTTTATTTATCAACGAGTAGCTAAGTTTCTCTAGATTAGGTCTTTTTGAGATAAACCATATTTTTACTCTGTTGGATCATATGTCTGTTTGAGATTTGTTGAGTACTTTTAATGTTATTATCTTATTTAAATTGTTCTTGTGTTTAATGTTTTTTGTCGCTTACAGACGTACGAATCGATCTAGATAATTTGGAATTTATGATCGTTAGTCTAATTATCTGAACTAGGAGATTCATTCAACTTTGTAATTAACTAGGGATAGGTAATTAGAAGTAGTTGCTTATGAATTAACACACCAAGAACACCTAATTTAACTTTGAATCAGTCTAAGGAATTAGGGGTTTATCGTATAAATTAGTGAGCTACACACCAAGGAATTAGGTGTAGTTGTTTTGCGAAGTCACTGTGAGATAATAATTTAATTGAAACTCAGTAAATATATAGTTCATCAACAGGTAAAAATTAGTGGATTCTATGATAAAGACCTAATCGCTCTTCTCATCTTGAATTTCACCTTTTGGTGATTTTAATTGAAAAAGAGAGGCTTCAAAATTTTTTTTTCTATGTATGTGATTTAGCCAAATTCCTTTTAGAAATGCCCTTGTGTATATACTGTACACTGACCACTCAGACACTATCAGATAAGCTTTCACACTTTCTCTCTTTCATACTCTGAAACTTCCAAATTTCTTTGTCGGATATACCAATCATATTAAAACTTTAGGTTCCTTGAATCTTCTATTGGATGTGGCTTGAGATATCTTTAAGTTAGTTAGCATTATTAGAGAGTAAAGATATCACTGGTGATCATAAACCCTAATTCTTTACCTTGATTCGTAATAGCTTGATTAATCACCATCTGCATCTTGGACTGCATGATCTAACTTTAGCAGTTTCTTATTATCAAAACCAAGTTTAGTGTTGTCATCATAAAACCAAGTCATCATCAGTTCTAAGCATTTTTTTCTCGAGTCTTGTTGTCTACTATCTTTATCATTTTGGATCACTTCTTGATTATACATGTAAGCACATGGTTCCACTAGATCTATATCCTTCCCTGGATATCGTCAGGTATTGTTAACTTTCCTTCTTATATATGTCACATGTAATTTGGGCATGAGTGTCCGCAACCCAAACCCCCCTCCCCCCATTTGAATGGACGAGAAAGAAAGGATTTATCAAAGATATTGTTCACAACTATTAAGCATATCCCCCTGATCTTAGATAGGCCATTTGAGGGTACTCCACGGTTTATTGTCTTGCTTATACATTACGCTACCTTTCTTCGAAAACTTTGCGACAACTCCTACCACTTGTCTTCAGCAGAAGGAGTTTATTGCACTAAAATGTTTGAACGCAGGCTACTAAAGAGGGAAACTCAACGAATGTCTAATGCAAAACCCACACCTCATTAAAATCATATTGGCATACTCTCCCAAAAAAAGTGCATACCCTATTGAAGACGAGAGTGAGGTACAACAAAGACATTTTTGTCCACCTCCATTCTCAAGAATTCGTATGTGGATGGTTCCGCTCATTCAGATACCAACTGGGAAGCAATTAACCTCCTTAAAAAATAGAAGTATGAATGAATTAACATATCAAATTGAGGGTATTAGGTTTTTCTTTTAGTAATAATAGGAGTCGATCCTTCTCACAAAATCACATGGTTCCCTTATCCAAGCTCTGTGCCCTTGACATTTATAAGGACTCGTTAGTTCTTTCTCTCGAGTACATACATGAAAACGCCATATATTTTGGTCCACCTTCAATGTTATACACATCCTCAATTTATTTCAATTTATTACTTATCAAACATGTGTCCCTAATTGCAAATGAGGACTCATTGGTTTCTTCTCTGGCATACATCATAGCTATTGATAATTCGATAAGACCAGCAAAAGATTGACTAATTGTCGATGTCCAAATATTTCAAGGAAAAATCTCATATCTTTTGGTTCACCTTCCGTGTCATAGACATCCTCAATTCATTCAACTTATTATTTATATAAAATTTTGTGTCACTAATTGCAATGCGGTGATTCCGGTGTATCATGTTCCAAATGTGCCTTGATTCGTGCCTTGATTCTCAATATTTTATCATGACATTCAATTAAAGATACTAGTGCAGGAGTTTACATTTCATAAAAGAAAATGGCATTTACATGTCATGTAGTATTTGAGCTCACACTTTTCATGATGTCACACATGATGTAGCTCATGTAGTATTTGAGCTCACACTTTTCATGATGTCACACATGATGTAGCTAGGCACATGTACGTGGATGCAACAGAAACTACATCCGCATCGATGTAGATCCAAGGTGATTTGACATAATCCTTTATTGTATTATCAAGCATATGTAAGGACACAAATGGATGAAAATGGAGGTAAAATTAAGTAGGTAGGGAAAGAAATTAAATAACACAATGATTAAGAACTCTAATTAAAACTTGAAAGGCAAGGCTACTCAACCCTATATATGCACTTCATTAGATACTCATGGGACTTAGAGGATCATTGCGAGCTGCAATAGCTGTTTGGATCTTCATCTGCAATAGATCTTTGTCTTCTTCATTTGCCTGAGAAAGGAAAAAAAAAAAAAGTAACAGAAGATGAACATGTTAGTAATATATAATAGGTACCTCTTTTTTTTTTTTTTGCTCAAAAACTTTTTGTATATAGAAACACAAAATGAACATGTCTTTTACATTTGATTGGGTAGTTTACCAATAAATAAATATTGGAAATTATCGAGTGAAAATATTTAATATATATAATAATAAAGGTTAGGTTTTTAGAAAGAAAGTGGGATAATTTTATTTAGAAAATGGACATTTTCAAAGAAAAGATATGGGTTAGTGGCTAAATAATGAGTTATATGAGAAGTTATATATATTCTTAATTATCAAGTGATCTTTATGGGATTAGCAGAAGAGTATTTATTAAATATATGGGGTGATATTAATTTTAAGGATAGAAGTTACTTCAATAATTTAAGAGTTTTTACTTATAAGATATAAGTTCTGCATAACAAATATAACTTATGTGTGCATGTGTAATTTAATGGTGAAATGTTTGAGTCTGGGAGTGTGCTTCTCTCAAGGTCTCAGGTTTAAAACCTGCTAGATTCAAATTGTTTATTAAAGAAAAATAAATGTAACTTTTTTTATACTCCAGTCGAATAAAAATCGTTAATTTATCATGTCATTCAACTCATTTTAATAATTTGTCCAGATACATATTGTTTACTAGATATTATTATAAAACTAGCATCTTTATCATCTCTTATTTTAAAAGAAAAGGTAAGAAAATAGTTAATTATCCATATTTTTTTCTAATTATCAATTTTCCTATTTTGTGAAAACATATATATATATATATATATATATATATATATATATATATATATATTAGAAATTAAAATAAATTAAATAAAATAGTATCCAATTATTACACACACATCATAAAAAATAATTAATTAAATTTAAAAAATAAATTAGATAAAATAAAATGCCTAAATACATATTCAGTTTTGATTACTAAATTATTACCTAAATAGTTGTAAAAAAAATTCATTGGTACTATTTTTTTATAAAATTTTAATTTAAAAAATGACATAAAATAGTAATTTAATTGAAGAAAAATAAGTATTTTGTTAACTTTTAATATTTTTATTTTTATTTACAACTAACCTATTTTATTAAATTGTGAGTGAGATAGATCCATTGATATTTTTAGTTGAATTAAATAAATGTTTTTTTCAATAAATAATGGTATATTAATCACAAGAAGGTTACACGATCGAACCACTTACCTCTTTATATAAGATAAAGGAAAAATGTTCTAATAATGAAAATCAATAATAACCACTTCCAAGAAACGAGAACTCTCACACTATAACAATCATCAAAGTTAAGGAGGTTACATTTGAATAAAATAGCATTTCTTGACAACCAAAGGTTCCACACTATCACTAACCAAATGACTTAATCGCTCTTCTAAAGCCTTAATTTTCTCAAAATATTCTCCAAAATAAATGTGAATTGTTTGTATATGGTTCAACCCTTGAAAATGGTATTTCTTTGCATTTTTTCATGTTATACTAATGTAAAATAGTTTTTGATAATTTAAAAAATATATTTTATTTTATTTAAAAAATCGATAATGATTAAAAATTAAAGAAAGACAAAAATATAATGTACTCTATAGAGAATAAGCCTATAATTATGGGTCATTATATAAAATAATCCTTTCAGTTAGAGTTACACACAAGCTAAATGACAACTAGTACTAAAAACATTGATATTAAATGGTGCATGATTTTTGTGTGGGGTGAGAAAGATTAGGTTTGTTGGAAGGTTCTTACTTTGCAAATAATGCAAAAATTGTTGTTATCAATAATAATTGCATAAAAAGATATTACACTATTTGAAAGAGAACAAAGAATGAGAAATACGGTCAAAGTCACGCCGAAATAAAACTAGACAAAAGTGAGAAACACGTTTTCAACTTTTGCTCTTTTTCTTTGTCCCCACTCATGTAACTCACTAACCCTTATGTGACCCTATGTTACAATGACGTATATAGAAATTCAGATTTAAATTTGAGATTACAAAAATTATCGTATAGAAAATAATAATAACTAAGTGTGTATAATAATACTTAAGAATATTGGTTCATTATATATGTGATAAAAATTAATGTTTTTATTGTGATTTCAATTATTTATTCAAGAAATCTCCACTTTGTAAGAGTGGTCTATTGGTTTCTAAGCTTGTAAACCCCTCATTCTAGCTGTAGTATTTTATTGTCTTTTTTATAATTTTTTATTATCTTAACGTTGAATAAATTGATTGACTAGAGAATGGTCGATATTTATATATAACTGGTTCATTTCAGAAAAAATCCATTTCTCCAGTTTATAATAGGTGTCCTCTTTGCAATTTTCACGATTCTTAAGATAATAACTAATTATGTTGATTTTAATGATAAAATGAATATTATTTATTAAAATAACCTTATTAATAATAAATAGTGGAGTAGATACATAATTAAAATATAATAAATAAGGGCAAGTTAATGGAAATAAATAATGAATATCATATTGGTATTTAAATGACAAATAATTTGAGACAAATAATTTGAGACAAATAAAAATTGAAGAGATAACACTTATTGTGAGATGGAAGGAGTATGTTTTTAAAATAATTTATATTTTACAAATCAGATATTCATTATACAAAATTATAGAAATTAATCTTTTAAAATAGAAAGAATAAGAATAGACAAACAAAAAATTTTCAGAAAATATAACACTGGTGCATTTTTAAAATAATTTATATTGATTTGGTATTAATTCAAACAATGTTTTTTTAGGCCGCTTCTAGTGTACATTCTTGTAAGATAGAAGAAAGCAACTTTTATTTTTTTTTGTATCTCGATTGGATTCCATCCGAGGAAGGAAGAAACTTGGAGACCGCTTTTGCAAAAGATGAAAAATCGATTGAAGGGGTGGAAAAATCGTTTTCTTAACTTGGGAGGAAGAATTACTCTATTGAAGTCTATTTTAAGCTCCTTAACTAATTTCACTATGTCTTTCAACAAAATGCTGGTGAATGTGGCGAATGAGTTTACGAGGCTTCAAAGTAATATTTTTTTTTTGGAGAAATGGAGGAGAAGAGGAGGATTCGTTGGGTAAGTTGGAATGATGTTAACTTACCTTTTGAGAGGAGGGGGTAGGAGTTAAAAATATTTCGGATTTGAATTTAGCTCTTCTAAATAAATGAAGGTGAAATTTTTTTCAAAGCCAAGATTCCCTTTGGTACAATATCTTAAAGTCTCGCTACGGAGATTTATCTATCCAAGTTTTGGAAGGAGGAGTTGCCAACAAAGATGTCATGTTGTGTTCTTCTTGGTGGAGGAACATTTTGAAGATAGGGAATATTCCTAATAATGACCATATTGTTTCTTCTTGTATGTTTTCTATTCATGATGATTTCAATGCCTCTTTTTGAAAAGCTAAGTGGTTAGATGATAACATTTTAAGGGAAGAGTATCCGAAAATATTTTTGGCTTCGAGGTTGAAGGGGGTTTCGGTGGCGAGCATGGGAGGTTGGGTTGATGGAGAGTGGAGATGGGGAGGTTTAGGTATATTCGAGTTGTTGATGGCTAATTCGGACTTTTTGGCCGAATTAGGCGTTTTTTACGGGAGACATTGGAGGCTTTTGGGGGATTGGAGGAAGGTAAATATTTGGTGGGCTTTTAACCGGGAGGAAGGCTTTTCGGTAGCTTCTTGTTATACGTTTTATGCTAGTTCTCGAATTCCCTTTGGTCCTTCTTGTATATGTGATGAGGCAAAGGGTTAGTTTCGAAATCAGAGGTGTCGTTCAAGATAAAGACTTTTGGTTGGAGACTTCTTGCTAATAGGCTTCCAACTAAAGATCTGTTGGTGTATAGAGGTATTTCCATTCCTTTAGATAGTTTAAACTGCTCTTTTTGTGATATAGGTTTGGAAAACCGAGAGCGCTTCTTTTTTTTTAATAAGCAATAGATTATAAGAACTCGCACTAGGGGTGCAACCCTTACAACACGAACAATCTACAGAGCGTTAAAACAATCCAGAGGTAATTTATAATTGTTTTGTGATTAAGAAAATATGGAAGGAGATAACTTTATGGGTAGGAAAATTAGGGGTAGAGGTAGAAGAGTGTTTGTTGAGTTTTATGGATTAGCAGTCGTTTTGTAAAGCTCAAAAGGTGAAAGTGAGCAAATTAGAAGTTTTTTGGGTTCCTAATACTTGGGCAATTTGGTTGTTAAGGAATTGGGTATGCTTCGGAATGAGGATTGAAATATTGATAATTTGATGTGAAATATTAAAACTTTAGTGTAAAGGTGGTCTTTTTGTGGAGATATTACTCAATCTAATTATTCTTTTTACGAATTTAGCAAGGAACCATTGCTATATCTGTCGTAAGTATAAAATAGATATAATGCATATTGAGTAAAATAGAGATAATTCATATTGAGTAAAGAAGAGGGATATAAAATAGAAATAATGCATGTTGAGTAAAGAAGAGGGATAATAATAGTATGTTATCTCAAAAACAAAAAGAAAGTGAAATAAGAGAAAAGAAGAGAAAGTAACCTAACCTGGATTAAGACTGTCTTCATAAGTTTGCCAGAAGAACAAGTGATGTTGGCAGTGATAATTTTGAGGTTCAAAGATTCGAACACTTCATATAATTGAACCATAGTGTCTGTCCTTTGGGTACATGTCAAGCTCACTAGTATTGTATTTTCTTCCATGTATTTAACCCTAAGCTGCACTCCACCATATAATTAAAAATCTTCATTAATATTTCTTTACAAGGCCAAAGATAATCTTTATAAATAATAATAATCATAGCTCACGTCTATTTTTTTTAGCATCAATAATTCAAGAGAGAAGTTATGTGCTTTGAAATTTCTCTCTTCTTTAATATATGTTTATTGTTTGTTTGGGGTTTATAGCAGGAAAAACTGAAAATGACTTTAATTTGGTATTTTGGAGTTTGTGGTACGAGCCTTCAAGTCGATGTAATACTAGTACATGTTAGCTTCTTCACACAATAAAACTAGAACATGTCAACAATATTAATATAAAAATGTTATCTTAAAATTTAGTGTATTTTTTTAAATATTTAAAAATCTCATGGTTTTGCAGTAGTTTGAATATTTAAAAATCTGTTTGGTAAGTACGTTAAATTATTTATTCATAAATTATAATTTATAAATTTATGGATGGGTGACTTAACTCGACTGATATCAACTCAATTGGTATATGATAATTGAATTAAACAAATATAAATTTTTTATCTATTCGATTCTTTATGTATTAATGTATATAAGTTATAATATTTATGAATCAATAAATTAAAAAAAATTATAAATTTATTTTAAATCAAAATTATTTAGAGTGAAGATCCATTTTGTCCCTCACAAACATTAGACAAATTAAATTAGTCCCTCACAAAAAAAAAAAAAGACCCAACTTAATCTATTACAAAATATAACCGAATCATATTAGTCATTCTCATAATATTTATGAATTAATAATATCAAAAAAGTCAAAATTGTTTTGTCTTTACTACTATGTCAATGTACATTCATGAAAAGTAATTCTCATGATTTCTACTAATATTAACAAATTCTGTACATAAATTTTTATTTATGAGGTCTCAAATTCAAGTCCCTTCAGATTAAATGATATTCATTTTACAACTAGACAAATCAATTTCTATTGTAAATAAAGTGACTATCATTTACAACTAAAAAATTCAATTTCTATTGTTAGTAAAGTGATTATCATTTAAAACTAGACAAATCAATTTTTACGGTTAGTAAAGTAACTATCAATAACAACTAGACAAATCAATTACTTTTGTTAGTAAAGTGACTATAATTTACAAATAGACAAATTAAATTCTATTGTATTAAATTGATAGTTATTATTAAATTGACAGTTATTTAATCTGAAGGGACTTAGGTTCGAGACCCCATTGATACAAATTTTGTATTTTTTGTTTTAAATATAGAATTATTTAACATTACTAGAAATCATGGAAATTACTTATCATAAATGTAAATTGGTCTAGTGGTAACGACGTAAGATGTGGTTTAAAGGTCTGAGTTAAACGTTTTATAAGAAATAATTTTAACTTTTTTATATTATTAATTCATAATTGTTTAAAAATGAAATTAAAAATAAAAATCAATTTAATATTTAAAAAATGAAAAATAAATAAAATCCAACGTGACAGTGCAGTCACGATTTAATATGGTCCGATTAAATTTTGTAAGGGATTAAATCGAGTTCATTTTATTGTGAAGGACTAATTTAAATTGTGTAATTTTTGTCGGTGGCCAGAATGAGTCTTCCCTCAATTATTAATGACTATCATTTTATTTGAATTTAAGATTTAATTTTACTAGTTTATAGTATATTTGGTAAGTTACTTTAAGTATCTTATACTTCAAAATAACATTTTAAAAAAAAGTGTGCGTGTGTGGTCTAGCGGTGAATTGCTTGAGTCTTGAGAGTGTGCTCCTCTCAAGGTCTCAGGTTTGAAACCCATATATATATATATATATATATATATATATATATATATATATATATATATATATATATATATATATATATATATATATATATATATATATATATATATATATATATATATAAATTTAAGAGATCAAATTCTTTATTTAAAAAGAGAGATAGATCTTATCATTAAAATTATATTCTATACAATTTGTATTTTTTAAAATTAATTTAAATTGTAAAAGAGTTTTTAGATAATAAATATTATGTTTTATTAAATTAAATATTAATAATTTATATTTATGTAAAACAAACGTGTTAATTATATTGATATTTAATTTAGAATTTATTGGTGAGCGATTTGATTTGGTTTGAGTTTATTCTTAGAAGTGCATGTTGAACATTCAACCTAAACTATTGATTGAATTAAATATTAGTTATGATTAAATTTGATCCAATTCAATCACAAAACCCTAACATTCGCAAAAACCCCCTATTTTTTATCAATACAAAGAGTTGTTGTTAGATGCTGATTAAAATCAATAATTTCTATTTGTTTTGTTTAATTAACAAATATTAATTAAATTACCTCACTCATTTATTCTTTAATTATTAATTAAAAAAATTATCTTTTAAATATATATAATAATTAATATATTTAATCTGCATAGTAACTAAATAAATTAATTATTTAATATATCTAAAAGTTGGAAATTTTCTTATAATTAAGATATTTTCATTTTTAAAATAATATTAGATGTAGTAGACCGTGAGAGATTGTGATAGAGAATGTAGGGCAAGTAGTTAACCTCAAGGATTTCTATTGGAGAGTTTGTTGAATTGACAGAATCATAGAATTGATCTGTTCTCTTCTTCTTGGACCTTAGCAACACAGGAAGCTCCTGATCTAAATCATAACTTGGATTAATATTATTTGGCATCCCAGATTCAAGTTCCATTATCTCAGCTTCAAGAATCTTTTCTTGTTCATGCAAGTGCTGTATGTACTCAATTGCATCCTTAATTATTGAAGCCTTATCCATCTAGAAGAAGAAGAAAATTGTCACCGGTCATCATTATTAAAGAAAAATATCTGAGATCGAATTATAATTATGGACCACCAAAATGAATTAATAATGTTTACCTTGCTAATATTAGGGACCACTGCTCTAAGTTCCAAGAGTTTTTTATTGAGTTTATTTCTTCTATTCCTTTCAGAAACAATGTTCTTAGATGAAGCTGCACCATCAGGAGAGCTTGAGTCATAGTATCCTGAAAGTGCCTCATCCAATCCCCAGCTGCCACCATGCACATCTCAATTATCAATACTCTAATTAATTTAATTTCACTAATTGAAGCTCTACGTAATTGAATCTAGAAAATGAAATGATATTGTTACCTATCAATCTCTTGGTTTTGGACAAACATGTTGTTCTCCAAGAAACGTTTGTACTCTTGATCAATATTCTCCATGCTTGTTAAAGTTGAAATTGAATTGAAGACCGACACTAAGGAAAAGAGAATAGGATGCTTTTTTGATTGAAAGAAATTTAAGGTGATTGTGTCTTTTGATTTGCCTAATTTGTGTATATATAGGTCTCGTGGAATTTAGTCACGTGTTGTGTTAACAGTTTGGATGTATAGCTTCTGTTGTACCAGCTCCATCGATCTCATATAAATGTACAACTTAAATACAACCATACGAATGTGATATTTAATTGGAAAAATGAGTGTGAAGTAGTAGGGGTGCAACCATACGAATTTGATTTTGACGTTTGTTATTTCCTAGAAAGATCCCAACCGTTCAATTGAATAGGTGGTCAATGACACCGCGTCTTGTGATATCATGTGAACTAATTTATTGGAACTTTGTGATATTCTAATTTCATGAGTTTTTTTTTTTATTAGGCAATGGTATAAGAAATTGTACTAGGGGTGCAATCTTTACCACCAAAAATTTTAAATAGAGTTGAAACAATTTAAAGGTAGCTTATATCAATCATAAAAAATAAACCTAAAGTTGAAATCACTATTACACAACCATCTTCAAGAGTATAACATAATATTTGATAAGACCACTTCAAAGCTAAAAGGAGCATTATCAAAAATAATGGCATTTCTCATTAACCAAATGCATCAAATTAAAGCCAACCAAATTAAATTAAGTTTAGCTCTAGTCTTGGTATTTTTCACCTTATCTTGAATGCAACCAAAGCTCTTGAATTCTTCAAAAGAAAACTCCAAGTCATTTCTCAACCAAAGGAAAATTCTTTCCCAAACCACTTTCGTAACTAGACATTGAAAGAAGAGATGTTCCAAAGTTTTCGGGTGGTTAGAGCAAAATAAGCAATCAAGAGAGGTAGCATCAGACAATCCTCTATGAGACAAAAGATCTTTTAGAGGAAGTTTATTGATAAAAAATCTCTAAGACAAAATCTTAATCTTTTTCGGAATGTAACCTTCCAAATGACATCCAACAATTTGAGAGTAAAAGTTGGTCAAGCTAATTCCTTTGCATTTGACATCAAGTTTGAAACGCTAGCAACCGAAAAACAACCATTAGTAGTTAATTTCCAATGGAAATCATCAAAATCCGAATTATCCAGAGCAATGTCATTCAATAACGCCATTAAACCCCTCAAGTGGAAAGCAAAAACCGATCCCCTCCCATGAATGGCCGAGAGAGAGTTATTTGAGTCCAAATGGACCAAACGATCACTTCCGAATAGAACATCAACATTTCAAGAATAGGCGCCGTTGTTCCAAGAGATCATATCACTAACCGCGCAAAGTTTATTGGTTGAAAGATCGAATAAATACGAAAAAGAAGCACTAAGAGTTTGACCACCCATCCAACAACTATGCCAAAAAAGAATAAATTGAGTTTTATTTAAATTGATGGTCTCTTTCAGCAACTATTAGTAATACTATTTATTAACACACATAAGAAATCAAATATCTTATCATAAGGATATTTTTCAAATTATTTTATAGTATTGAATTGACACTCAATCTTAATAATTAGAATGGTTCATGGTAAATTTTATAGTTATATTATCAAATCGAAACGAATCGAATCATACCAAAAATAATTTATTCGAACATCACCAAATTAGATTGCTGATTAAAGTGTACACAACCTAAATTAATCAAAGAATCTAAACGTTACAAATTGGAATATGAATGACATGAGGTGCAATTTTCTAGCAAATTACACTAAGAGGAGAAGAAAATCAAACTGACTTGAACTTCCATTAGACTTGACAAAAATCATCGTCCAAAGACCTGAAAGTTTGACATCTTTCTCCAATATATTTTACCTTGATCTCACATAGTCCAATGATTTTTTTGGACCCTACACCACATTCTCATTAATGGCAAACAATTTTAATCACTTGTTTGAGTAATGACTTAATATATGTAAAAAAATCAAGCAAATAACAAAACAAAGGTTCTAGGTGTAACACTCATTTTTCATTTAAGTATTTTATTTAATTGTGTGCTATATGATTTGTTTAATTATTATGTGTTAATTATTTGCTTATGTGCTCTTTGTGTTATCCATTGAGTTTTTATAGTAAATAACATGAGCTAGAAGAGTTATTGGGCCTAAGTTGGCATTATTAAGTGGAGAGTGTTAATTAGAGCCCAATAGCAATTAGGAAGTTAGTGTGAGTTTCACAAAACAAGGATTTTAGAGAAATAGAAGTTAGAAGCTCATTTTGGGTTTTTGGTGAAAGAATAGAAGAGAGGAGAGAAGAGGAGAATCTCAAGGTTGAAGATAGAGTTGGCTTCAATCCAAAATCTAAGGTAAGGGTGAGGTTCTTTCATTCTAAAGGGGTGTATGATGATAGTTCATGGTGGGATTTAGGGGTTATATGTATTGAATCATTTTCTTGATAAATGTTAGGTTTTGAGTGAAATCAATTGGGTCTTTGTGAATTGTTGTGTTGAATGATGTTATAATGATTGTCTATGAGTAGTAACATGCTAGGTATCACTAATATGTGCTGGATTTAGTCTGGAATGAGATTTTGGGTGATTTTTTATTGGAACCCGTAGCTGTTAGCTGAACTGAGATTCTGATTTTTGTTCAGTTCGCCCCGCGAACAGCAGAACTTCTGCCATCGCGCCGCGAACATGGATGGCCCCGCAAACTGAAGGCAGGTTTGGGAAAATTCAAATATGTGTAACTTTTTATTCGTAACTCCTTTTCGTATGCTGTTTGAAACTTCGGGAAGCTCCAATTGATGTCTTTCCATTGTATACGCTTTGAATATCTTTGGAAACTCTTGTGAATCTTTTTCTTGAATTGGATTGTTGTATGATGTAATTGTTGTTGTGAGATGAATTGTTGTTGTATGATGATGCAACCTAATGACGTGATAATGACGTGATGCATTCTTATGAATGATGGTGATTTTGTTGTTGTTGAAGTTCGACATTATATTGATGATGTTCGATGGTGATTTTGAGTGATGTTGTGACGTATTGTTTGTGTTGTATGTGTTGTGTTGGTGGGGATGTTGCATTCATTGTGTCCCATTCATTTGCATAAGCGACGGTGGCCTTATTACCAAATAGCGACGGTGTGCCCAATGGCAAAATTGAGACGGTGGGAGTTTTACTCCAAATTGGTACCACATGCATTTGCATAAGTCGAGTCGCATTGAAATGGCATGTGATGTTATGCTCAATATGTGTTTATATGATGTGGTGATGAGACGTTGTTGAGACGTAGCGATGAGATGCTTGTTTGATGTATTCGTATTATACTTGTGAATGAAATATGATGTTATACTTGTTACTTGACAATCTTACTGTATTTCTAGATGTTTAGCGAATTGAACTGTATAACATGTTATGTGATAAGAAGTGGTGATATATGTATGATCTTTACTACGCTTTGAATATTATCATATGTTTTTTTATCGTGAATGATATCTCACCCCTTCTGTTTGAATGTTACCCTCCGTTGGTAACGTGCAGGTGATGATGCGGAGTAGTCGTGTACCTTATAGCTTGAGTCAGTGTGTCGATGCTCTGATACGTAGCACTCGAGGGGATGTCAGATTACTTGCTTATGTCTTGCTTCTTGTTGTTTACCTTTTGTTGGCTTTCATCATAATGTTATGTTGAGACTTGTTGGATATATTGCGCCATGTTGGCCATGATGTTATGACTTAGATTGTTGTTGATATTCGATTTCCGCTGCGATGTGATTACTTTTTGGCATTGATGATTAATGCGTTGGTTATTGCCCTCCTTTATGTGTTATGTATCTGTATTGATGAGCATGATATGCGAATGTTTTATTAGTCGATTAAATGTGACGCCTCGAATCATGATGCTTGAATTGTTTTTAAGATTTTTGCACTTTGATTTTCCTGCTTATTTCGAGGTAGATTTGTGGTGTTACACTAGGAATCAGATAAAAGGATTAGAAGTAATGATTTTGCGGGATAGAGGGTTGAGAATGATTATGAATCTTCAATTATTCTACGATGTATTCATTCAAAACGTTGAATCGATGCCATTTATCATAATAAAAGCGTAGATTATGTCCACAACAATGCCGCAGGTTGATCTATTACACTAAAAAAAGTAAAAACATACCAGTCAGTAATGGTATAATAAATAGATGAATGAATGATAGATCATTAAGTGAAATTGTGTCAAACTAACCTCTTCCAGCCAATACTGCAATGCAAAGCAAGTTTTGGTGCTTTCTAGTCTTTGGACAAAGCTTCCCACTTTTGCAGCTCTTGTTGTAGTTCTAGACCAACACAAAACCGCATATTCATGTTTATCAATGTCAAAGAAACATATCGAGTTGCACTTGATATCCGCAAATTCTAAAAGCTTCCACCTATTAACAAAACTAAAAAAACAATTAACATTTGTTTATTAAAATAAAGAAGAAAACTATAAGAACTAAGACATGGCATTATTAATAAAAAAAAGCCTCCAAAATAAACAACTCAGACCAAGCTTACACTACTACAAATACTCGATTTACCTGTGGAATTTCCTGCGGAAAATTTTCCGCAGGTTTACCTGCGGAATTTCCTGGGAAATCAATAAATAAAATAAATGTTCCAGCGGATTAAGAATTGGCAGAAAATTCCGCAGGTATACCTGCGAATTTTGCTGCGGAATATATATTTCCAACAAAAAATATAACTACAATACAAAATCCGCAGGTAAATTCGCAGGAAACGTTTCTGCGGATTTTGCTGCGAAAATCTATTTGAATGAAACTAAACCACAATACAAAATCCGCAGGTAATTCCGCAGGAAAGTTTCCTGCGGATTTTGCTGCAGCTTGAACATATTTAAATTTTTTCTATGAATAATTGTAATCTTTGTTTAAATTTTACAAAATAAAATCATTATTTTTTTCTATTTTATTAATAATTTTTATGGTGTTTTTCTATTTAGTTTAATTTTAATTTTTAGTTTTAATTTTTAATTCTTATTTTATCTATATTATTAATTATTTTTATGATGTATTTTAATTAAGTTTTAATTTAATTTTAATCTTAGTTTTTAGTAAAATAAATGGTATGCAAACTTTTATATATATATATATATATATATATATATATATATATATATATATATATATATATATATATATATATATTTATTTAATTATTCAACTTATATTTTAATAGTGGCTATGAAAGTTTTAAAAAAATAAAATTATAAAAATCATAAAAAATTGAAAGGAAAATCTGATAAAGATTAAAATTAAAAAAGATATAAAAGATTGAAATGGTTTTTATGAAGATCAGACTAGGACTAGGAATCGAATGCCAGTTTCAACCTATTTTGCATCAAGTATCTACCACAAAGACACTAAATTTAATTGTAATTTAATTGAAACAAAGATTAGGTATACTTTGCTAATGTTATATCTCAAACTAATTGTTAAACCAAAAAATGTGAGAATGAAACCACTAAGACACTAAGCTCCTGCAACGTCGTATCTGCCTCTTTACTGCGTCGTATTGCCGTTCTTCCTCTCTTTTGGTCCGTCTCTTCGCGGTCTGTCGTTCGTGTTCTCCATTTGCTCTTTGTAAAATTAAAGGTATACAAATTTTAATTAAAGGTATACAAGTTTTTAGTTTAATATATTTATATTATAGAATGTCAAAATTAATTTTTCAATTAATAAAAATAAATTAAGATAAAATCATTTAAATCTATTTTATTATACTAAAATAATATATATAATTGAGATATAAAAAAAATATATTAGCTTTACTTAATAATTTTTTTCTATTTTTATAAATATTAAAAATATTTAGTTATATATATAATATACTTTGGTGTATTTCAATAATAAATAAAAATTTTAAAAAATTAAATTAAAATAAGGTAAATAGTAGAAAGAAAGATTAAGATACTTATGCAGTAGTGACCTCTGAAAATGCAGCTTCGGTGAAAGCAAAACACGACTTATTCAGAAGCGCTTCTTCAGAGAAGCACTTTTTCTCACGCGCATTGACTCAAGCTTTCTCGGTTTCTCTTGTGCGACACTCTCTCAAACTCATGCTCTCTCCCTCTCAATTCTTACACAACAACAACGATTACGATGCAGATTCTCTTGGTCTCGAATTGGTTGGATTTGGATTTCGGAACTGATTCGAATTGTTATCGACTCAGGATTCGATTCGTGTTGGGGTTTAGAATCTGTTTGCGCTCGAAAATTCAACTTAGAGCAGGTTAGTTTTGTTTCGTGATTCTTTGCATTTTTACAGTTTTTACTCCATTACGGTTTTTACGGTTACTTCATAGTGATTCGATTTTAATATAAGTTTCAGTTTGAGTTAAAGTTACAACAAGCATATGATATCATAAAGCTGAGAATGGAGGAACGCTTACCGGTTGAAGCGATGAGGAGAAGAAAATGCAGCTTTCAATCTTGCTCACAAGGTATTCGTTAAAATGCCTCACCGAAATTTTTTCCTCTTTTTGCTTCTATTTTACTTTTGATTTGTTCCTGTTGTGTTTCTTAGTTGCTATTGTTGATTATGCTCAGGTTGGTTTTCATATTAGCATAGAATTATCGTCGTTATTACCTTTTCGTGCTATTGCCGATAAGAAGTAATTATTGTTTATTATGTGTGACAAATATAGAGTTTCTTTCCACTGTTATGATTTCTTTCTTTGTTAACGTTCTAGTTGAAGTGGTTTAATTCAGTTTTGCAATGGGAATTTTGGACTTGCTTATGGTTGACATAGTATTATAATTTGTATGAAGTATGAATCCACTTGGCTTATAATAGATTAGTTAGTAACTATAATTATATATTCCTTGTATTAATTTATTATACAGAGATGAATGAATCATAATACTATTAATTCTTGACTTGAAGTGATTATTTTCTAAAAAGCTTATTTGTTTGTGGGAATGTGGCTTTAATTCCATACATCTTCACAGTTGGTGAACGAAATCTGTCAACCACAGCACAACTACTGATAGTGCTTGATTCATGTGGATCTGACATTATTGAGTTAAGTACTTGTATGTTTCAAATTGTGAGGGAAAATCACAAAAACGTTAAACTAATCAATTCCAAATTAATTTGATTATGATTTTATTTGATAAGATGATGATTGCAATTGGTGATTTCGTATGATTAAATTAAATAATTTGAATATGGATTAACTAGAAGAACCAAGATTTGTTATAGTATCTAATGTAGTGATGCATTGTATTGCATAGTTAATTTGGTTGCTCAAAATTGGATTATACTTTTTCTTTGGCTGGAAGTGTCATAAATGGATGGTATATGAACTAAAGACATAACATGGGTTTTCTGTTACCATTAATCATGCCATGTATGCTTCCTTCCTGTTGTGTGTTAAATTCAATATATAATATCCTGCAGGAAGTCCGGGCCGCTGGTTGACGCAATTCAGCGGAAGCAGATAGATATCTGGCACATATGAGAAGAAAGGATGCCGACTAAAGTGCTTATAGGACATTGTGGCAAGAGTTTTAGATTGCAACAATATACTTAGAAATGTTCCTGTTGAAATTTCTTTGCAATTTTTCTCATTCTTCATAGTTCTGATAAATAGAATGGAGAATAAGTTGGTAATGCTGTAGCGGATTTGGTAACATTTGTATGTCATTTATTATTTCACTGGTAATAAATGCATAATAAAGATGTAGTCTCAATTTATCAATTATATATTAAATTTTATTAATTTTTTTTTAATTTGGACACATATTAGCTGCGGATTTACCTGCGGATTATTTCCTGCGGATTTACCTGCGGAACTTCCTGCCGAAAATATTACCCACGAAGGTTTTAGCTGGGAACAAATAACCGCAGGAAAATCCGCAGGAAACGTATTTCCTGCGGAAATTTAGCAAAAATCCGCAGGTAAATCCGCAGGAAAACAGAGTATTTCTAGTAGTGTTATTTATCATTAAATAATAATCTTAGTACAAATTATTAAACTGGTATCCAGGAGGGAGGAAAAGTGCCAAGTAAGGTCTTGAACGTTTCAATTTTCAAATTTTTGTCTATTTATTAAATAATTATTATCTATTTAAATTTTGCTTATTGAAATTTATTATAATTTTTCAAATATAATAATTTTATAGTGAAACCCGTATATTAATATTAAAAGATAACATATTTTAATCTAACAAATAATATTTAATTATACTATAAAATCGAAAAAAATATGATTAACAAACATTACACTTTTCCTGTTTATAAATATATTTGAATAAAAATCATATAAAATAAAAATTGAAATTATATGTTTTATTTATTAATAAACATTATAAAATAAAACATACTATAATTATATAAAATGTAATTGGTTTAATAATTGATTAGATTTAATGAATTGAATCATAGAATTAATATTTTTTTCAATATGTTTTATTTAGTTAGATTATTAAGAAATAAAAAAAAAATCATTGCAACTTATATGTATATGGAAAGTATTTGACATAGAGGCATGTGTTCTTAATAGTTGTATTCCATTATTTATATTTATTGAATCATTGCACCAATTTTTTGAAATATGAAGAGTAGAAAAAGAAAGAGGAAGCGAAATTGAGATCAAAATCAGATTTGCAAGTATAATTATTGAAAGATGAAAAGTAGAAAAAGAAAGAAAAAGAGAAGAAATTTTTTCAAATTATGCTAATCCATAACACTATGTCCAAGAGGAGACCCAAAACAAAACTATGAGATAGATTAAATAAACTAACATTTTGTATATATAAAAATAATACAATAACTCATGTTTTAAGTAACATCCACAGAAAGAATGTGAACTATCTTTTCATATTTGAGAAACAAACGTTGATGAACAAAAACATCTCCAAGCATAACCATAAAATAAAATAATTAAAAACACAATAGAGTTTAGAGATGGAGAAGTTTGACTTAATTTAATCAAGACTTGTGATGCCAAAGCATAAACAAAAAAATGTGGAAGCCTTTTAATCATTATCATATTTCCAGTAAACATTCACCATCATCTTCAAAATGCAACCCTCTATTTTCTGACAGTACTCACCAATTTCTTTCATTTGAATCTGTTGGGAATTTTCCTTGCTGAAGGTTCTTCAAGTCGTTACTATCATGCTGCACCCTCCCAGTAATCTCCAAACACAACCCCTTCAAGTCATTGTATGCATGTAAATAGTTAGCAAATCATATTCTATAATTCAAACTTACCTTCGCATCCAAAAATATGTGATATAATAAAGTAGTTATATTTGACAACATATTATCAAAGTACATTCAATCATGGGCAAACAACTTAGATATCTTCACACTTGAAGAAAGATATTTTGGGATTTCATTTTCACAGGGAATTATGGGTAAACTTGTATTTTTTTCTCACAAGATGCTAGATATAATTTAGTAAAAAATATACTTACAATTTACTCCTTAAATTAAAACCTTACAAACATAAAGAAAAGAATATGTTTGAATTCATACCACAACTTAACCATATAATTAAAAGGTAATGCATGAATAAATTTAGCGTTGAATGAAACACACTCCTAAAAGGAATCATTTATCAGCTCAGAAAAAATATTGATTTCAATTGGGAACTATATTAGAGAAATATTAGAGAAATAAATATTAAAATACTAAAGGATGTGAAACACTTACTGCTCTCTTTTGACCTGTCATTCTTCGTATTTGAAACTTTTTACCAGCGATGAAAGCGTAATAAAGTGTCGAAGACACCGCTTCAAACGTGCGATTTTGAGCAATTTATCAACGAATAAGGCTCAAATTAAAGAAGAATACGTCATAAATTTCATTTATATTTATTCATTGTTAGGTAGATCATGGAATAAGATTTCCAACGCTTCGAACTGGGCGCAAATTTGCGCCCACTTTTACGGTTCTCAAGTTCTGGCCAAAATAAGATTTCAGGTTCTCGTGTAGTGGGCTAAGCGCAGATTTTGGCGCGAAGCGCGGTCAGCGCAGTTTGGAAAATGTTTAAATAGGGGAAAATCATATTTTTTTCGGGTTATGCTTTGGGGTATTTGTTCCCAAAGTCATCACCTTCATATTTCTTAGGTCAGAGCTTAGAAAACAACATTTAGAGGTTGTAATCGGATGATCTGTAGTTGAACCTTCTTTGCTCGTGATTGACACTGCAAAAGATTTGATTTTCTTCTCCATTATTCTCTTAGTAAGCTTCATTTGTTGGGTTTTGTTTGTAAGTATACTTGTTTTGTATGTATTTTAATTACTCATGGTGTTGTATTAAACCTCTTTTACAAATCAATGTTGATGTTTATCCTTGTTTTTGCTTTATGCTTGGATTTGAGTTGCTTTAGAGATAAACTCCTCAAATATTGTTCTTGGATGAATATATTCTAGGTTCTAGACTCTAGAGATAGATTTAGGCTTAGTAATTATTGTGGGTATCGACTCTTAATGCCTGTGTCTTATTCGTGTATTGCTGAGAGATCGTCGACGCGGGAAAAACGGTTGATTTCTCACTTTGTGTTATACATAACCTCTTTGTGAGTGGTACGTTATTATATTGTCGAGTGATTGAGGTTGAATATATCTGAGTGATGAGTTTAAGTATTTAACGGGTATGTGAAATTCAATCCTGAGAGTTCTATCCTTTCTGAAGAATGAAATTATTTTTATGTTCATATTTACTTTTCTGCTTTTACTTTAACTCATTCAAACCCAAACTCAAGAACTAAGAATCCGTCGAACGGAAATTATTTCCAACCAGTCCCTATGGAGGCGATAAATATCTGAAATAATATTTCTAAATCTTTTTTTGCTTGTCGCTTTACCTCTTCAACAAAATGGCGTCGTTGATGAGGATTTGTTTTGGTATTGGATAGTATTGCGATAGTTTCTAGATTTTTTATTTTTTGTACATACTTGTATATTTTTACATGTTTTCATACTTGTAAATTTAGTGTTGGCTAAACAAATTGAAATAGGACCATATTTGAATTCTCTAATCTTCACTTATCAATTTGTTTAGCCAATTAAAGTTGTGAATATTTGAGTTTTGTGAATAATTGTGTTTTGATATATACTTTTGCATACTTTTGCTTATTAAGTGTTTGGGTTAGGATGTTTTCTTTAGGTTGTGTTGTGGTCAGAGCACCGGCGTGTCGTGGAGAAGTTACTTTCCAAGCACGAAACAATAAAAGGTGTCGAGCTAACGACGTAAAACAGGCGCTTGTTGATAGGCACCCCAACGGTTGTAAGTTTTTTTCTTCTATTAAATTGTGTAAATGAGATAGTGTGGGTGATTGTGGAGGTTGATTGTAGGACTGTGTTTTGTTGTCCTTTTTTTTCTACTGGTGTAGCGCTCTTAGCGCGTGTTTTGGCGCTTAGCGCGCTCTGCGGGATTGGGCCAATGTTGTTTTTTATTCACTTGGCCCGCCGTTTTCTCACTTTCACCAAGGCTATTTAGTAGTAAATAATAGTTTTATTTTTTCTGATAATTTTCTTTTGTTGTTTGTCGTCCAATTTTGGTCCGGTAACTTGAAGAATTTCAAGGTGATTTTCTGATTTTGATTGATTCAACTTGCGGATGTATGGTAATGATAGTTTTGAAAAATTGGTACACACCAGGCACTTGTTTATCGCTTTCTTTAGCATAGCAAGTTTACGAAACTTGTCATTTGTATAATTACCATGCCATTCGTTCTTTGTGCATTACTTTCTTTTTGATTGAATCACTTTAGTTCCCTTTTTACCCATAAATGTGAGGAAGCTTTCCATTGTTCACATATGCTGGAAGCCACAATTCTTGTTTTAACTAGATTTTATCATGCTTAATATTTTATTTGTGTTGATTGTATGAATGCATGAAAAGGATCAAGACAATTTTTGTTTCATTTTGAGCACAACTACCTTGGCCAAATAGTCAATTCACCTTGTGAGTGTTTGGTTCTTATTTTTGTATGGATGTTGATTCTTTGTTTTCTTGAACCCTCAATTTTGATTTTTGGTTTGAATTTTTACCTTATCTTAGAAAGTAGGGAGTATTCACACTTTGATGTTGGTTGAATTTAAGTTTGGGAGAGAAATGGTTACTACTTATTTGGTTGTTTCTATGAGGTTGAAAAGAAAAAGAAAAGAAAAAAATTATGAAAAAAAAGAAAATAAAAAGAAAGAAAAAAATAAAAAAATATTGAAAAAGAAAAAGAAAAGAGAAGTGAATAATTGTGCTAATAAGTAGTATGTTTTGGTTTGACATCTTGGGATTAAAGAAGAAGTTTGATCAAGATTTTTTTCCGTGAAACTTTGTGGATTGATCACTCCCTTAGGTTTAGACAAGTTTTTGTTTCGATTAGCTTTAGGGATTATCCTTTATTTGTTAACCAAGCCACATTACAACATTGAAAAGTCCTTGTGATTCTTGCCTTTGTATTTTCAATATGATTTTTGGATGAATATATAATTTAGTCTTTTGTTTGCCAGATTGTTGGATGAGTGTCAAAAGTCCTCACCCTTGTGTGTTTTTCATCTATTGATGAATTTTGCTAGGTGTGATTCATGATGTGAGCTTGTATTGTTTTAAAATGTTTAACATGATTTTTGTACTTAGGATTCGTTTTGTTTATATGTTGTCGTTGTAGGATTGTGGTAAGTATTTACCTTGTTGTGCGTTTTTGTTTGAACCGTACATTTGTCTTCGGTTTTAAAAACTTGTTGATTCACGATTATTTGGTTTATTACTTTTGATTCTTTGAGTTATTTGATTTATGTTTGAGGACAAACAAGTTTAAATTGGGGAGAATTTGATAAGTGGCAAAGTGTAGTTATTTTTGTGCGAGAATGCGTATGGTTTTGTTATATTTGTAGATATTATGTATTCTTCGAGTTTTCGAATCATTTATGTACCGTTTGATAGTTTTTTATTCATTTTTTAAGTATTGACGCGTATTTGGAGCATGAGCATTAAAGTGTCGAAGACACCGCTTCCCGTTAATATTCAATATTGTGTGATCAGTAACTTCATGTTCTCGTTAATATTCAATATTTTAATCAGAAACTTCAGGTTCCCAGTTAATAATCAAAATTGTGATCAGTAACTTCATGTTCCCATTAATATTCACTATTTTGATCAGTGACTTCATGTTCACTTTAATATTCAATATTTTAATCAATAACTTGAGGTTCCCGTTAATATTCAATATTGTGATCAGTAACTTCATGTTCCCGTTAATATTCAATACAAATAATCAGTAACTTCATGTTTCCGTTAATATGCAATATTGTGATCAGTAACTTCATGTTCCCGTTAATATTCACTATTTTGATCAGTAACTTCGTGTTCCCGTTAATATTTAATATTTTAATCAGTAACTTCAGGTTCCCGTTAAAATTCAATATTGTGATCAGTAACTTCATGTTCCTTTTAATATTCAATACAAATAATCAGTAACTTCAGGTTCTCGTTAATATGCAATATTGTGAACAGTAACTTCGGGTTCCTCTTAATATGCAATATTATGATCACTAACTTCATGTTCCTGTTAATATTCACTATTTTGATCAGTAACTTCATGTTCCTGTTAATATTCAATATTTTAATCAGTAACTTCAGGTTCCCATTAATATTCAATATTATGATCAGTAACTTCATATTCCCGTTAATATTCAATATTATTTCACAAGCTTCTCTCACACACAAACCCACTATTTTCTAACACGCCGCCATATACTTCCTTATCCATCCTATTATCAAATTTCACCATTAAAAAACATAATAAAATACTTTCTTATCCTAAGATGTTGTAATTAAAAAAACTTAATAAAAAATATCATGAATAAAAAATAATATTTAAATATTTAATGTTGTAAGAAAAATAATATTTTATATTAATGACTAATGCAGCTCATAATATCTTTCGTTATCACAAAAAATATTATATGATTAATACATAGATTAATTAATTAATACGAATATAATTTTAGAACCAATAAGCAAGATAATAGAAATCTAACTTTATGCTCCAAAATCAAAAGAAAAGAGGAGATCTACATTTTGTATACACCTTCAATAAAAATAGGAAATCTAACTTTATTCTCCAAAATTAAAAAAATAAAAATAAAAAATAGAAGTTGTAACCAAGAAAGTAGTGATTTGAAAGGAAGAGAAAGTTGGAAAAAGGGATGTGGTAAAAAGTCACTTTATGAGTTGATCAAAAGTTTATAAGCAAAACAATAAGAGATGAGTAGAGAACAAAACAATTGAAATCTAGATGGAGAAGGTATCCACTTGTCAAGCTTAGAAGCAATAAGGGCATTAATGTCTTTTCCAAAACAATGAATTTTCTTATATGATATATATATATATATATATATATATATATATATATATATATATATATATATATATATATATATATATATATATATATATATATATATATATATATATATATATATATATAATTTATATATATTTTTATTTAATTTTTGAGAAAATGAATATTAATTAAAAACTATAGAAAGATAAAAATACCATGGACTCGCTAGAGAATAAGCCTATAATTATGAGTCATTATATAAAATAATTCATTTCAAATTTCAATTATAGTTAGTTAGACACATGCTAAACACAAATAGTACTAGAAAACATTGATATTACATGATGAATGATTTTTGTGTGGGTCAGAAAGAGTATTGTTTGGTGGAAGTTTCTTCCTTTGAAAATACTAATAGAAATAGAACAAAGAACGAGAAACACATTCGATGTCTCACACCGAAATACAAATAGGACAAAAATGAGAAACACATTTCCAATTTTTGGTCTTTTTCTTTGTTCCTTCTCATGTAACCCTTATGTGACCCTCTCAGCTTAATTATGAAAATACAGTTCAATTACTAGATACAATGACGTATATAGTGATTCAGATTTAAATTTGGGATTATAAAATTTGTTGTATTAAAATAATAATAACAATAATAATAATAATAATAATAATAATAATAATAATAATAATAATGATAATAATAATAATAATAATAATAATTATTATTATTATTATTATTATTATTATTATTATTATTATTATTATTATTATTATTACATGTCTAATTTTTTAGTATCAAGAGAAAATTATACTTTGAAAAAAAAAATTTCTTTAATTTATTTTTATTGTTTCTTCTCTAATTTATTTTTTAACATTAACAATTATTTTGATTTAGCTTAGTTATTAAAATTTCATCTTTTAAAAATGAATAAATGAGTATATATATAGATTCGAACTCATTCTTCTACTTATGAACTAGTAACATACCCGTGCCTACGCACGGATACCGCTGTTGGATGGACCATTTATGTTAGAAAGAATATTAACTGTAAAAATAATATTGACCTGAAACAATAATTTAAAAAAAAGTTTGAAAAATTAGTATATATGACGAATTAAATGTGATGTTACAGGTAAGTATCTAAGGTTACTAAAAATAAATAAATATTGTGGATAATAATAGATAATGGGCAAAAAACTGGTGTGGTAAATTCATTTGAATGGAAATTTAATTGAATATAAAAACTTAGATACTAATTAAAAAAATCTAATTATTGAAAAGTTAAATTATATAATATTATCAATTAAGATTAAATAAATTATGAGAGTAAAATCAAATATGTGATATATATATTAAAGATTAATTATAATAAAATACGACGCATATAATGTGTAATTGCACATAAATTTAGAACAATTGTTGGTTTAAATATATTATTAAATGATACAGTTAAAAATGTAGAATGATATTTGGGATATAAAAAAATAGGAAGGAAATATATGATTTCATAATAATAAATAGAAAATACATAACATCAGTCTAAAAAGAAAAGTGTAGTTTAATGTTTTAGACGAATAAAAGGTTGTAAAAAAAAAATAATTGTAACTGCAAGGAAATGAAAGGGTGTTAGATATAGGGAAGTGTTCCATTACATGTGTCATTAATCCGGAATCATCTATTGCAGTTACTGTTCTTTTCCCCAAAACCTCTTTGTGTTGACACAAAAGAACCACCTGTAGACCACCGTTCTACATTCTCCGATACGATGGTAGGAGACGCAGAAAATCACGGCCCGGCCACGGTGAAGATTATGAGCTCAAGGTATGATTATATACTTATGCGTTACTAAACTGTATGTTTCGATATCCACTGCATGCGCCGTTGTGTAGCACCGGCAAGCTATTTTTCACACCGATTTTGTTCGGAAAGACACTGTGTATGTGTGTTAATGTTCGAATACATTGTTGTCACAGAAAATAGGGTTGATGTGATGTTTTAGGTTTTACAGCTCCGTTGCATATTGTGATATTTCGCATTTGTATCTTTAGATTTTGATAGGATTACCGTCCACGGAACCTATATCCATTTTGAGAATAAATTCCAGTTTATGGCAAGATTTTTTTAGACATAGTTATCGTCAAACAAAATAGTAGTTAACCTTTTTGTTTATTCAGAAGTGAAGATGCTTCCCATGTAATGAAAGTTTGTGGGAAACGTACGCGTAGTGCCACACTGAAAGCTATGTTGGAGGAGTTAGCACTTGCAAAGAAAGAGAGTAAAGAGGCAATGGAGGAGATCGCTGCATCGCAGGTAAAAACCGAACCTGGAAGTAAGGATGAACCTCCTGTTGTCAGGTGTGTGGCTGGACAGATTGGGCAAGAAGGAACAGGAGGGTTCTGTTAGAACAAGATTTGTTCTGATCAATTATCTTAGTTTTGATGATAACAATAATATGAATTTTGCTTAAGATAATATGGTACTCTAATCCAATGCAATTTCCTTTTCAGGAAATATATAAAGAGTATGCATAATTCAGCGCTCAGAAGCTTTGTCTCAAAGGGTTCAGCATGCAACATCAGAACATGGTCTGGCAAGACATCAGAAGATGGTCGAAGCAGAATCAGAACATGGGTCTATGGAAGCATCAGAAGAACAAGAGAACAGAAGCACTGAAGTTCTGATGGTATCACGCTCAGAAGCACTTCAAGGTCAGAAGATCAGAAGATGCTTTGCACCAAGCTGTTTGACTCTGATGATATTCAAACGTTGTATTCACAAACATCAGATCAGAAGAAAGTACAAGTGGCAAGCTACGCTGACTGACAAAAGGAACGTTAAAAGCTACTAAAGGCTACGTCAGTAGACACAGCGTGAACAAGGCTCGAGGTAGTTGACAAAAGCGTATAACATTAAATGCGATGCTGTACGGAACACGCAAAGCATTAAATGCACTCAACGGTCATCTTCTCCAACGCCTATAAATATGAAGTTCTGATGAGAAGCAAGGTTAACGATTCTGCACCAAAACAACGCCTATTAACTTGCTGAAACTCTGTTCAAATTCAAAGCTCAGAATCTTCATCTTCATCAAAGCTCACTACATTGCTGTTGTAATATATTAGTGAGATTAAGCTTAAACGATTAAGAGAAATATCACAGTTTGTGATTATAGCTTTTAAGAAGCAATTGTAATACTCTTAGAATTGATTACATTAAGTTGTAAGGAACTAGAGTGATCGTGTGGATCAGAATACTCTAGGAAGTCTTAGAGGTTATCTAAGCAGGTTGTAACTAGAGTGATCGTGTGGATCAGTATACTCTAGAAAAGTCTTAGAGGGTATCTAAGCAGTTGTTCCTGGAGTGATCAGTGTGTGATCAGAAGACTCTGGAAGACTTAGTTGCTGACTAAGTGGAGAACCATTGTAATCCGTGCGATTAGTGGATTAAATCCTCAGTTGAGGTAAATCATCTCTGCGGGGGTGGACTGGAGTAGTTTAGTTAACAACGAACCAGGATAAAAATATCTGTGCAATTTATTTTTATCTGTCGAGTTTTTTAAAGCTACACTTATTCAAACCCCCCCTTTCTAAGTGTTTTTCTATCCTTCAGGTTCCATAAAGGAAAGGGAAAAGGAAAGGTGGTGGGGTCTGGTGGTAGTTCTGAGAGAAACATGTATCACGCAACCGTTTATCGAAGATCTTTTTCTGCAAGGTATGAGTTATACTGATTCATTAACATGAACATGAAATGTTATTGTTATATTCCGGTTCAAGAGGTAGCTAGTAGGAAATAAGATGACCTTGTTTTGTGTGTGACCGTGTGTAGGAGCAAAAAACATGACAAAGTGTTGGCAAAAACAAAGGGAAAGGCTGCATTAGTTGGTAATGGCGAAGTATCGTCACGGGTGGGCAAGATAGGAATGGGGAAAGTTAATTACTCAGGAAGTGCAGGAGGTGCGACACGAAAAACTTTGAATGTAAAGGTTGAACAATCAAGTGACACCGAAAGGTAAATGTGTTATAAACATCGGTACATGCAGTGAGGTCATAATGATTTCTTTAAGCGTAAAAGTTATGTGGAGTACACGGTGAGAGGTTTTGTTTTTTAACAGATTGACCTATGTTTATAATACAGCGTGTTTAATTTGCAAGTTGTTATGTTTTTCCATGAAGGAATGATTTTGAGCCGAATGGCCTGCCGTCTTCCAAGCATAACAAACAACATAAGGCTGTAAATGCATCATTCAAGAAGAACCCGTCAATGGAAAAAGGCAATGCCATAGCTCCTTTGGCTGAGGAAAATTTGCACGGTAAGGGAAAGCGTAACTTGGGGAAGCGTCAAAGCGTCGGATGTGTTGAAGGTGGACCCAGAAGCAAGGACAAAAAGAAGGGCAAGGTCGCAGATTCATATCCTGGACCTGTGGGTGGAAACTCGGCTTCGAAGGAATACTTTACGGTTGCATCTGATAGTGAAAGATCGGACATAAAAGGGTAATGATTTATTGTTTTGTAGTATTTTAGTTGGAATCCAAAGAAAATTATTCCCAATTAATTTAGTAAAATTACAGGATGTACACTCCAATATATGAGGAAGAGGAAGAAGAGTACTGGATACGTGAAGTTAGAGATCCAAAGAAGATGCGTACCAATGTGTTGGTAAGTGCCTTATTAAGTGACATAGTTTATCCGTTGTAGCATGTATGATTTAGATAAATGTGTTTATTTTATGTCCTTTGTGCAGCAATTTCCCGTCCACGTAATCAACAGCTGTCTTCTTGGAAGAAAAGGGAGTATAGTTGTCTACGACGTAGATAAGGAAGTGTCGTATTATTGCGAGATTAAGAAGAGGGCAAAGAAGAAAGAGATGTACCTGATAGGTGGCTGGTATGATTTCGCGAAGGAAGCAGAACTGAATGTAGGTGACAAAGTGCACTTTGTCATCCGATACCCACCAGTGGATGAAATAATGGTTCATGTTGAGCGGCGGGGTTCGGTGTAACATTTCCTTATCTGTAGTCAGTATGTTTTCAAGGATGTTGTTCAGACATTTTGTTTAATACTCCTAATTATCAGACAATTTAATTTGGTGGTTTCAGCCTATGACTAATGAACCTGGAGTTTTGTTAAGTTGGTTCAGTGATATTATATTTAGTTTTCATGTTTCAAGCTGTTTGTCGATATTAAAACTTATGTAATCATTTTCACAATAGGTGGTGTTGCATGGAATTAGTTTAAATTCTTTAGCAGTAGTCTTTAAAATAGTATTTAGTGTGTATGTATTTTATTAATATTTATATGCAGGTAATATAGAGCAAATGAACTAACAGAAGACAAAAGTCTATTTGACCATGTATTGTAGAAGTGTTGATGGTGGATTTATCATAGTTGCATGGGAATTACATTAGGAATTTTACCAAAAAGCCAACATCCTCTTTATTAAGTATGATGGAGTGCTGAATGTGAATAACCATAACTTATTGTTTTGAATGGCCATAAAAAAATAGAATTATATCTAGGTGGCATTATAGTTAATAACATAGATAAAATATAAAATAATAAAAATGTGGTTTAAAATAGTGCAGTAATTGAAAAAACCATAAAAGAAAGGATTTTTTGAAAAAATAAAAAACAAAAAAGTGGTAAATGTTGCAATCCATAAGAATTATAGTATGTTAATGGTTAGGGCTAAAATAGATACAATACGGAAAAGAACATTTAGTATCTAACAATAACATGTGAACAAATAAATTTGAACCAACAAATTGCATTCGTAACTGGACTAACTTAAAAAAAATAGAGTACAATATTGGGCTAAGAAAACAGTTGGGCTTTGGTTCCATGGCATTGATCCAATGGTCACAAGGTAAGCATGATTAATAAGATATTTAAGGGAAATTAGGGCAACAATTGTGTTCTCTGCTGCCGCTATTGTTCAGTTTGTAACAGTTGGATTCGTGCACATCTGGGGTTCATCACGCAGCAGAAAAATGGCAAGCAATGGTTACGGGAACCCATTTAACGGTCAAAGACAACAGAGGTGAGTATTACATTGGTTGTCTTACGTTGTTTTGCTAAAAACTGTTTATGTATTTTCTGTTTTACCACCTCTTAGCGGTGGCATGAAATACCGTTGTTAAAAATTTAACAATTTATGCAGGTCCCTTCAATCACTTGAGGCCGAGGCAAGATGGAGAAGAATGAAGATCGATAAGGCGATGAAATCGTACGTCGAGAACAGGCATGTTGAATGCGAAAAGAACATGGGATCTGGAGTTGGAAACAGGGTTGTTGGTTCATCTGGTTTGAAAAGGAAAACTGAAGTCGGTAACTCAGTAGAGAACGGGAAGAGTGTGAAAAAAGGAAATGAAATGGTTGACTGTGTAGTTGATGCGGAGGAGGCAAAGGTGGGTGTGACTGAAAAGGGAGAGAATTCAAACGAAGATAGGGTTTCGAAGAAAATGAAAGGTCTGATAGGCAGTGGGTCAGGTTATATTTCCATATCCTCAGACAGTGACAGGTATTGGTTAACTTAAATTTCATTAATAGTGTACAGGTAATATGATAAGGTATGGAAAAAAATTGGTTTTGTAAATGTTTTTTGATGTAGTTCGGAAGATGAAGATGAGATCAAAGAAAAAGTAGTTGGAAGGACCACAACATACCATGTATGGAAACTGAAAGTAAAGTGTGGGAAAAGTGTTAGAAATCATTTGCTGGTGAGTAGATTATGTTATAATAATTATATACATTAGTCCTAACAATGAGTTGGGCCATGTTATCATTGATTTACAATATTGTTGTATGCTGCAGGAAATTCCTCAGAAAGTTGTTGGGATGAATTTGTTGAAGGATGATAAGGTGCTACAAATGCATGATGCTGATACAGGAAAACACTATCTTTGTGAAGTTCACTTTGCAGAGAAGAAGAATAAGGTTGGAAGGTTTATAGGACGTGGATGGTATGAGTTCGCCAATGAGAGGGAACTTAAAAAGGGAGACAAGCTGGTTTTTGCCGTTCGCAATCCTCCTGCATCAAGATTAGTGGTTACTGTGGTGAATCGCTGATAGTGCGATTTGGTTACCATCGCGTTATTATGTTAAAATGTCATTTTGGTGTGCAAAAGTCAGGAAGGCTGTGAATTCCATTAGTAGATGTCTACTTTGGTGAAGTAGTGTTTTAATTTAAACTGATATATCTGTATTAAGTGTTCTTCTGTAATTTTGTGTTTGAATGCTAATTATTTTAGAAACATTATCCTCAGTGTAATGGTTTATAATTTGCTATTGGGGCTATTATTATATTATGCAGCATATGTTGATGGTTAACTCCTAACTTCCTGTTATGTTTTACTCATGTATTTTGTGTTTTAGGTCTTTATTCACTCAGTTACCATAATGTTAGGTTTGACCTAATTTTTATTGGTAACACATATATCAAAATGCCCTGAATCGCATTGGGGCAAGTGTTTAGGGAATGATGTAGATTTTGATATTTAGGTAGTTGCTGAACTGACTTTGTCAATGTAATAGATGTATTTAAGAAGTTCAGACCCTGATCATTATGGTATATGTAATATTTTGGGGTCTGTTGTAATTTTCATTGAATCATATGCTATTGAATGCAAGTTCTATCTGGAGCTACTTTATATATCATCTTTTAATTGAATGAATAGAGTTGGTAGAAATCATGTTAGATTTGGAAGTTTTCACGTTCAAGTAATATGTACGTTTATGAGTGTCCATGCATGAGTTGCATGGAGGGACGTTTTGGATATTAAATTGACATCAGATTCTGTTTCATTTAGATACATATGTTAAAAGGTGGACCCATTGCCAAGAAGTAAATAAAAGTTGTTGTAAAATAGTCCTTGTTCGGGTAGCTTCCAAATCTCTAAGTGTCCTGCTTTTATTCAATTGAAACATATCACATGTTGATATCTGTGGTGGACCCCTACCAGAAAATTAAAAGCAAAAGTGGTACCGCATTTGTGCTGTCTATTCTAGTACTGTGCACATGTGAGAAAGAATGGAGAATACTTATTTTACCATATTCCTTTCTCCACTATAAGACAACATTGCATCACATGTTCAAGTCAGAACAAATTACCTACCACTGTTCAGACGTGAATAAAGTTTTATTTGGTGAACATAGTTTGGAAATAAATAGAACCTCTCCCATGTCCATGTATTTCAAAGCAAGCAGGAAAAGTTGAGACAAAACAAATTGTTTGGAGGAAGACACAACATGGAACTGTGTGGAGATCTTAAGCATTCAGAAATGATTGAGTATTTTTTAATTGCAAAAGTTGCCTCGCAGGTTCTTAAATTTTGTTGGTGTTTTTAAATTTTTTTCTAAATATGCTTTTTGCTTCAGCTTTCTATTTGAACCATCATAATTAGAATTATTCTGTCATACTTGTAGTTGTATCCAGAAATTGATCCGAAATTTGTGCTTGAGAGAGGAGACGAAATATCAAAAAGTTGGACAATGTTGAACAACCAAGGTGTTCACCACGAATTGATATTTAACCAAAAGAATTTTCACCCAATGATTATCAGCGGCTGGCCTTGTCTCCAATGCTATTACAATCTACCCGATGAAGTTGTTTTGACAGTGGGTTATTACGGTAACAACAATTATGGGATTTTATCGATTAAGGAGGTAGCGAGACAACAGGATTTGCCACGATTTCACAGTAGATATGTTCTTCACAAGGAGATATATGCGTTTGACGTGATGTTGCATCCGTTCAGCGTGGATCTGCCAAAATTTGTTGAGTATAATCTTTGTTAGTTTGTTTTAATATTTTTAGAAATAGGATGTATTAGAATCTCAACAACTAATTAATCATTGCATTATAGAAATTGCAGGATGATTTTGTAACGACTCTAATAGAGCATGGATATGAAAATATTGTGTTGTGCGGTGACAATGGGATGCCTCGTTCGATGTCGGTGTTAAATTTTGGTGCACCTCTGCGCATGAAGTTAGGCCCTGGATGGGATGAGTTTTGCAAGGCCAATGAATTCAAAAACGGTGATAGACTTCTATTTAGACTTGATGTTTCTTCTTTGACCCGAAGGTGTTATGTATATTTATTTCCGTATCCTTAAGAGATATATTTGTGTATCTCATCTCACCTGTTTTACGTAACTTAGATTTCGTCTTGAACCCGCGAAAATAAAACAGTTTGTGATATTAATGGTTTGAATATTAGAGTGTACATCACTTGCTGTCATTGAATCAGAAGATAAAAAACAAAATTAACAGCGATAGTAGTAAATGGTTGGAATGTAAATTTTAACACGATTTAGCATTCATTCTCCACCAATGCAACTGGAATCCGCGGGTTCCCTTTTCATATAATGGAAAGGAGCACAAATCTCACCAACCTGAAATACATAACAGTAAAGTTGATCGTTAAAACAAAAAAGAACATACATACCCATGATTTACTACAGGTGTGTAGTTAGCATAGGTACTCCAAATCTGGTCTGTGAAATATACATTTTGGTAAACCTACATGGACATGGAATTGATAGTACCGTAAAAAAAAATGGGCGGAGACGTAAAAAATCAAATACCTGAAACCATGGGGTTGCATTTAGATATTGTTGAAAACTTCTTTGTAAACAACATTGGTGGTTGTCGACTTGAACTTGTCGTTTTCATCGTATAACAAAATTTTTATTCCTTGTTTTGTTGTGACCCTTGATATTGCAACATATATTTGACCATGAGTGAATACGTCTCTTGGCAAGTAAAGTCCCACCGTATCTAGAGACTGTCCTTGAGACTTGTTGATCGTCATTGCATACGATACCACTATTGGAAATTGACGCCGTTTAAGTTTGAAAGGCCAAGGGGATTGTGAGGGTGACATATCCATTCTAGGGATGTACACCAAGTTTCCATAACCTTTTCCGACCATTACCCTCGCTTCGATGACATGGTTTGCAAGCTTAGTTATCATAACCCGAGTGCCTTTACACAAACCCTCAGACTGATCGATGTTTCGCATAAGCATAACAGGTGTTCCAACCTTCAACTTAATGTGATGGTTAGGTAATCCGAAAGTGGTTAGTGAACTGAGAAACTCAGGTGTTAGGATATCAACTACGTTGGTGTCATGAATCTCGGACTTATCAACCGTATTTGAGCTGTAGTAATCTTTGATCTCCCCTAAGTCAAAAATAATTTCATATTAGTGGAACAGATTAATATTTCTAGATAAATAGAAGACATTGGAAGAGTATGACAACCTGGCATCAAATCAAGAACATGATCATTTAGTTGATCAACAACTTCTAATGTAGAAGCAAGAATGGCGCGACTTTTGAGGTAGTCGTTGGACTGGTAATTTTCGATAAAATCGGGGTACGTACTATTGACAATGGCAACAACAGGGTCGTCGTAATCCGTAATTAACAGTTCCGGTGGCAATTCAATGTTAGCAAATCCATCATTTGGCTCAGAAAGTTTTCCTTCACCTATTTGCAACAACCATTTTGAGAATTCTGCAATTTCTTTCTTTTCATGTTCATTTGGCCCGGATTGAAGTCGCATATTTTGTGTTAAGTTTAACACTTGGACATCACGCCATATGTAAGAAGCATTAATGGCAGAATGTACAATATCTGAACGACTCCCTCTGGGCACAACGGGCAAAATCTGTCTAAAATCACCGCCGAACACAACTACCTTGCCACCAAACACGTCCTTTGAATTACTGTATGTGCTCATTACGTCTTTCAAAGTTCGATCAAGTGCTTCAAATGCATGTTTGTGTGCCATGGGTGCCTCATCCCATATAATAAGCTTTGTCTGCCTTAGTAGTTCTGCAACATCATCGTTATATGTAATGTCGCAGGTAGAATTATCCATTGTTGGAACGGGTATCTTGAATTTAGAGTGTGCAGTTCTACCTCCAGGCAATAACAGTGAAGCTATTCCACTTGTTGCCACGGTTAAACATATATCATGTTTTGACCTCAAAGCACTTGCAAGTGTTCGCCACATATACGTTTTACCGGTTCCTCCGTAGCCATGTAGGAAGAACACACCACCTCTCTGAGCACGGACAGACGCCATAATTGTATCAAAGATTGTCCTTTGCTCATCTAATGAAAAGGAAAGAAGATTAAGTGGTATGAATTGAATTTATCGGATTCGTCTACTTAAAGGATAATCACGTGTACCAACCTGTCAGAGAATTGAAAAGGCGTGTGTATTCTGAGGTCATTGTAGACACATCGTAGCTTCGTTCATCATATATCAATCGGTTGCCCAATTGTTGTAGGACATACCCGTCCGGATACGGTATTGGTTTAAAATCCTTGAGACTACGTCGATTAGCCTGAAGGAGTTTTTCGATCTCAGTTAAAGTCAAATTCTTTAGCTGTTCATCAGTCAAAACCAATTCTGAAGAATTTGAAATAAAAACCAAAAGTTAGCGGCAAAAGTCATAACACTAAGAACAAAGTTGGCTCAAATTGAATGTACCCTTTAAGTTGGTGACAGATGCATGACTCGTGATATCTAAATATAGAAACTTGAAACATAAGGCATTAACTATAGGATGAATGACTCCGAGATGTTTTGGAACAAATTGAATGTACAATTTAAGTTCCAGGCAGATGCATGCTTTTGATATCTAATTATAGCAGCTTGAAACAGAACACATTAAGTATAGGATGAATGACACATTCACATTCAAAGTAATTATGCCGATGATCCTGAAGCATGCTGTACTGGCAGGTGAGATTTATTATTATTCTGCATACAGCAGTAAAAACCAGGTTAAAAATAGACAGATATATACAACCTGTATTATGAGCCAACAGTCTTTGTTCATGCAGCAGGCCATCAGATAATAGCTTCCATGATTCGTTCCAGACATGACCAGGTCTATTAACAGCGGAAGACAAAAGCATGACTACAAAAAGCTTGCGGAGAAAATGACCCGAACCCCACTCACTCGCTTCCTTTATTGCGCCAATGTATTCTCGATCGTCTTCGAGGAAGCCCATTGCAAAGCAGGCATCCCTAAAAGTATCGAACTGAATGTCACCAACTTTGCGAATTTCTTCGTACGATGATGGTCCTTTCACCACTGTCAACATCATTCGCAAATAAAACAGTTCTCCAGTGGTGGGTGGAACCCATATTAAACGGCCAATTGTGAAACCCTTCTTGCGAGGTTTCCATGTTCTGGTCCTCTTTTCATAAACAAATTTAGAGACAAATTGTCCATATGTCAACTCCCGTGCGTCTTCGTATTTCATGTTAGCAGCCAACCAAGCAGTGAACATTGATTCCGTCACACTTGCTTTTTCCAAGACGTTTTCCATTCTAGCGTGATCCGGGTAGTAGACTGCTTTTTCACCTACTAAATGATAAAACATACGTTCCACTGTGGGTTTCCTACCATGAATGTTGTAAGAGTAAATTCTCCAACATGCTTCACTCGGGGAGACATACCTACAATCCAGATATTGTTTAATCTCATCAACAGGCTGTGTGTCACATCCCGATGTGGAATTTGAAGATGAAATTGTTGCTGTGATTCGATCAAATCCTTTGTGTATGTACTTAAAAAGATATTTGATAGATGTAATTTGATTACACCACTCCATGTTAATATGTGCACGATACTTCAGAAGAAATCTGGTATTGTAAGGCACAACATGACGATTGTCCAAAGCGACACCATTCTTGTTAATAACATGGGAATTAGATCTTCTCCTGTATAGGGGATACCCATCTGAATCAACAATGGTTTGGTCTTGGTATTTTTTTGGGAAGTATTTAGAGCATTTTCTATTCTTCATGCACTGAGACTTCATGCGTGCTGGACCACAAGGTCCGTGCATCATGTGTGCCAAAACCAAGTTGTGCAACACCGGATGAACATCTGGGTCAGGAATCTCGGCACAGATGATTTTATCGATGTCGGAGGGTGTTGGATATTTGCTCTAGGGGTGCAAAAAAACTAAAATGTGAGCATGCGGAAACCCTCGTTTCTGAAATTCAATAGTGTATATAACTGTGACATAATTCAGAAGGTAACAGCTGTTAGATGTAATCATTAAACATTGTGAATATTTACGGCTGTAGATTTAGGCAGAAGTACTTACATGCTATAACCTTACCAAGTACATGGCGCTTTGTTATATCAGTCATTAGCTCGTCAAATTTGAGTTTGAAAACTTTGGTAATTAAATCCGGTCTATCATGAGGCTTCAACGAAGTGCCGGTGAGTGCACGTGTTATTTCCGGCCATGCAGGATTGCAAGTAAATGTAACGAATAAATCTGGGAATCCTAATTTGCTTGAAATGGCCATACCATCGAAATAAAGTTGATCCATGTATCTTTTGCTGCCAACAAAAGTTGATGGTAAAACGACACGTTTTCCCCTCTTAGCTGATGTATTTGATTGTGTACCGCGATTTTTATCCTGCAACTGGTTATATTTTCCAACTCGTAATTTGGACTGATTAGCCCTCAGCCAATTGAGTCTTTCGGACTCCATCATTGCAAATCCATCCACTAAAAACTGCTGAAATAGCCTTCTCGAATGAAGTAATGTCTTTGCCTCTGAATGACGTTCCTGTAATCGGAATGACAGCCAATCTTTGATGGACTGACGATTTTTTCTGGTAACCTCTTGTTCATGCTCATATCTGTGGAGAATATTCTTCCTGTATCCATCCTCCCCATACACAAAAATGAGAGGGTATTGGTAAGCCAAATAAGCGGGATGAAACTCATCAATTTTTTGAAAATGTCCATCGCGAGCGTGAATGATAATGTCTCTTGGTGTGTTAGGATCGATATCGCCAACAATAAGAGCAGCAACCTCCGACACAGTTGGTGTGTTGTAGACACGTCCATCTTCGGGTCTATCACTGATTAGGCGTAGTTTCAAGTCCAAGAAAGCGTTGGCTTTCAACAGATCTCTCGCCATCCGAAAAGCCTTTGCATGTGGATTGCATATGTCTAACATAACTTTCAGATTCGAGACAATATCCCTCTTCATAACTGTGTTGTCGCTGAATGAGGAATTTTAAAAAGGTCAGTTAGTGCGGTGATACAGTACAAATTGAAGGAATTATCATATATGCATAAGTAAAATTACCCGAAACATTTAAGCCGGTTATCTACTTCGTTGTCGGTGTCATAAATATATAGTTGCGCATATTGCGGTCTTCCATCTTCCGGGATTAATGTACCTATTCGATGACAGGTCTGACCATGCAGTCTTAAGGTCGGCGGGCCTCCTCCATCCGCAACAGTATTGTCAAATTTCATTCCAGCCGAAGTGAATGAAAACATGGCATTGTAAGTTCTAATGTTGCTTTGGTAGTTTTTACTGTCTGCACGGGTTCCATTATGTAGAAGATGTTGCAGCAGTTGCGGAGGATCGTTCAACAGCGGAAGAACAACTTTCCCACCTCTGCAGCACCGTGTGAATTTTGGAACAGTGGTATGCCTTGTTTTTCCTATGCGTTCTTGGTACCACATAGATGCGTGACATGAAGGACATTCCCAAGCTCGATCTCCTATGTCAGAGTATTCTGCATTGTCAAACATGGTTAGGATCAAATGCGTTAGCAGTAAAAATATTTGAAAGAACATAAACATGGGTTGGTAGGCAGACAAACCTTCGAGATGAGAATCGACTAAAGGTTCGTTATCAACGTCTTCATCATCATCAGAACTACTACAGATGTTCAAATCAACTTCAGAATCAGAATTTGCATCATCTGAATATTGAGCTGATGCGGTAAAATTTGAGTTCGCGACATGACACTGAGTAGGTGCTTTAGAGGTAGATGCCTTGTCGGTGTTGCAATAAGGTGGAACAGTTTGGTTGAATCTGGCAAGTAAGTTATTTCTAGAATTCCGATGTAACCTGGTTTTTTTATGAGACATAGGTTGAGGTGCATGTCTCTGGGACGGGGATGTGTTCATGATGTTAGATAGATGACCAGCAAGTGGATAACGCAAACCGGATGTCGGTGTTTGAGTACTGGTTATAGTAGAATCTCCGGCCATGCAAATATTTTCCTTGTTTGCATTATAAGGTGTATTCCTCTTGTTAGACAATGTTATCCTCCTCTTCTTTCTAGACACTGCGGCATTCACAGAATTTTCCAAGAATTGATAGTTAGAGGATGCAGGGGTTCCATGTGAATGATTGTGTGCCGAAGATAAGTTTGGAATAACCTCATCAACAGAATGGAAGTCTGGAATCGTACTTACACTCGGACATACCGGGATGATAGGACGTTGAGTGTCTACACCCTCCCGTGACCGTCTCCTTGCCGATAATATAAGTCTTCTCCTTCGTCTGGCAACATAATAAGCATCAACGGTGTTTGTTGCAGAATCGGAGTCCATGGTTGACAGGAGTCGGTTTAGCAGACAGTTGCGGAAAATCCACAGGAACTACTGTTCAAAATGAGTACAATGTCAATGTGGTGTGAGGTTTTGTAGAAGGTTGCATCAAATGATAGGTGCTGGAAGACTCTATCATGTAAACAGCTCATGTGAAATGGTGTGAATATGCAGTCCCAAAAATAGAGGGTAAGTTTGAAAATTTAAGTTTTCCCGCTACATGAAATATGTATGGGAAAAAATAATAGTTTGGAAATTTGAAACTTAAATTTGTAAATATAAAAATAGGTACTTGTAGAAATAAATTTGTACACTCAATGTCTTAGTGGTAAGTGAACATCAAGTCATAATACAGCTATGGGGCTATTATTTTATTGGGAAATGGGAGAAGTGTAAAGTATGTTGTTTCTTTTGCATTTTTGATGATTGAGTTTTGTTTCTGCCTCTTCCATTGTGCAGTCAGGCTAATGTAGGTACCTAGGTAGGTTGATCATCATATAAATAAGAAGGCAAGAATGTGTGGCATATGTCTGTGGTTTGGAAAAAAGAAATTGTTCGAAAAATGCAAATTGTAACTGTTTGTTTACCATAATAAAAGTTTATGAATATGTAGTATATTATTCATATTGGTTTATTATAGTTTATAATAAACAAATAGATAGCACCATGGTTGGATAGAAAAAAAAACAAATGAAAAACACATTTGGTGGTTAGAAATTTTATGAAAAATAGGAAAACATAGTGTTATTAGTTTGTTTGAGTAAGCATGGGGTGTGTGGCAGCCACACTTTTGCATGCAGGCTCTTAATATCCAAGCATGTGGACAAAACAATTTGGAAAAACATGGTGATAGGCTCTCCAGCACCTGGGCAGTTGTTTTTCATGTGTGTTTTGAAAACTTGCTGATACAACATGTTCTATAAACCCAAAAGAAATAAGTAATAACATGTAAGCTATTTAAATATAGAGTGAAAGATTACTTAATATATGCTCATTAGGCTTGTCTTGTTGCAGTAGTGAACAATGATTATAAAGAACATAGCAAAATATGGATCCAAAATATTACAAAGCAAAATGTCAAAGACAGCAAAAGATGAAAAATCTTGAAATATTCCTCAAATATTCTTCTCCAACTTGATGATTTTTTTAAGTTTTGTTGATGACAGCTCTCCATCACACATCCCAGCCACGGTAGTTGATTCGTTGGAGCCATCACCAATATGCCTTTTTGCAGTAGGTGTGACCGGATCAGGATTATGCCTGGATGTAATTTCCACATCCTGTAAGAACAAAATCGCAAGTGTTATTTTCATTTACTTTGCTGTTGAAATGCCAAACACATATTCAGTCATTGGAAGGATACCGTAAGAATTTCACACTCTTCTGCAGCATCAGTTTTTGCTTCGTCGACGCTCTCTTTAATCTACATAACAGGTATCCAATATTTTTGGTGAGATATGCAAACAAAAACGGCGTAATAAAATTATCACGAAGGCATGATAATACCTGCTCCGTTAGAGGTGTTACGGAGGGCTGAGAAGTGGACACCTTCTGTCAAAAGCATATTAAAGATCAGCCAGATTGTGGGGATTGTAAATCAAAGACATAAACGGCGTAATAAAATTATCACGAAGGCATGATAATACCTGCTCCGTTAGAGGTGTTACAGAGGGCTGAGAAGTGGACACCTTCTGTCAAAAGCATATTAAAGATCAGTACAGATTGCGGGGATTGTAAATCAAAGAACGCGTGCGATAAGTTGGTTACTTAATACCTGTGTATGTTCCCACGGAGCCTTTAATTGTTGGACAAAGGGTTTATCTTTAATGAGCATAACAACGGAGCATGAGTCCCAGCTTGGCTGCCACTTAACTCTAAAAGCCAGCTCCAAGTCAAGCATCTTATCAAGAGCTAATGGGAACTCCAGAGGATCAGTGATTCCAGCCTTTGAAACAAAATAGTAACATTGGTAAAACAAATGTTGAATAAAAAGCAACCATGAATATAGTGATATAAGTAATTAACCTGTATCATTGTATCCCGCATTTGAGCAGCAGAAATTTCCAAGAGATCCGTACATTCCCGGTCCCAAAATATGAATTTGCAAGGTACGCCCTTATGCACAGCCTCTATTTCAATTTTATACCTGGAATATGGATTAAAACAAACATTAACAAAGAGTGATTAATGATAAGGAGTGAACATTTAAAAAATTAACTTCACCTCCATATTTCAGCCTCCGTTTTATGATTGTTATCGCATATGAAAGGAGGTTCATCACCACGTGCAGCTTTAGGACATGAATGGCATGCTCGGTAACACCAGCCGAAGGAAGAGGCAATCAGTTTTTTGGTTTCAACAACGGTAGCGCAGAAAGAGACCTGCATTGAAGAAAATCGGAAATTGCCTTAGAATATTATGTGGCAGTGTATTTGGAAATCAGTTAATATCCATGAAGATCCCTTCGCACCTGTTTCAGTTTCTTTATTTCAATGAGAGGCAGAGCCAAAGCACCAGACAACAATCTCTGCATAGGAGTTTGTCTCGAATTGTCAGAATTCGTGGAGCGGGAGACGTTCTATGAATTTAGGCTAAGCTGGCTAGAGACCGCGCTCATAGTCTCCTTAGGTATACTGCAACATAAACTCGGGAGTCACGCATGTAAGGAATCATAAACTATTATTTAGGAGAGATATCAAAGTATTTAGGATACCTTTCAAGGAAATGCTTCACTGCTGGCAAATCTGCATTGATATGTGATTGCGTAACATGGAAGGTGTTTGTAACCGAAAGAGGATATTGTCCTGCATTTAAAAAAGAAGACTATAAACTTACATTGAAATTAAAGTTTGCATAAAAGAGTATTAAAAGTCCAACCTTCTTCTTTAATTTTTGCATATCGAAGCATTATAACAATTGGAACGGACGTATTAACCCGTTCTTCATCAACCTTGAAGAATTGAGCAGCATAAGTCTCCCAAAGGGTGCAATTAATTGTATTGTTCCTGGGCATGGTAAATGATGGTAGTTAGTAAACTGCATATACATAAATAGACACTCAGATAGACTTTGAAGGTGGAAAGACATACGTTGCATCCCTTAGGACCAAATTAACCTGTAATTTCTTACTTCCGCGATGTCTCTGGGCATACCCGATACTTTCACCAATACCAAAAATGTCTGGGAGTCATATATATCAACAATAAAATGTTATTACCGATAAGCATATAAACAAAACACATCAGAGAAACATTATTTATGGTATATATTACCGAGAAGCATGTAAACCAAAATCATCAGAGAAACATCATTAACATACATATTATATTCCAGATAAACATATAAACAAAAGAGATAAGAGGAACATTATTGGTAATATATATTATATTACCAATAAGCATATCCTTCCGAGTTTTCCCGGTTATAATATCAACAAAACTCGTAAACATGTGTTGCTTTGGTTGTATCTCATGTTTGTTGACATCAGATACAATTGTTCCTCCAGTAAACTTCACCATAAACCCGTGGCCAGAAGGTTTAAACACCAAGTTATTACGCTCAACTTTGAAGTTCGACACTGTATAGGTCTGGTCCAATGCAAATCTGTCATTGTATGCCGCCATATACGTCGTTGGTACAACAACATGGATATCACACCCCTGGGAAAGGTATCATATGAGTCAGTACAGTATTATACATATATCAAACACTAAACCCTAACATCTATTTTCTGCAGCAACGTCAAACAAACAATGCAAAACTTTTATTGACTCAAAAGATCTTAAAAAATGCAACGTTTAAACCTTACATGTTTGTCGACAAAAATCATTTCAAAGTGTTCTTTGTTGTTGGAAATAACACTCCATTTATGCTCCACACGAACCGCCACCTTCCACAAATCCTTTGTGTCATTGATGTCGGCAATATTTTCGAACGGTCTGGCCATGGTAGAGAGAGGGAGCGAGACTTTTCGGTGGAGAGAAAATGAAAACGAAGGTTCAGCACAGATTTAGGGTGGATGGAGGAAGATAGAAGTTTGTGGGAGGGATACTGAAGAGGGAGGGGGGAAGATGAAGTAGAGTAGGTGTGACAAGTAGTGATATGATGGAAAAGCATGGCATTTGAAAGTTTGTCTTCTCGAGGGAAATAGAAACAGTGTCACACGTGAAGCTTGAAATCTGCAAGGAAGAAAAAGGTGGAGACAGAAAGTGGGCAATTGGAAGGTAGTCGTTTAGAGCATCCAAGTGTCAGTCCAAATTGCAAAGAAGGGTAAATATGGAATTTCAAGAACAATTGGTTTTCTTATATTATAGATATGGATTTCCAGTTTGCATCATGGTTGTAATAGAATACTTAACTTTGACTTTACTAGATCTTGAAAAAAACATAATTTAAAACGTTAATTTGGGTCTTACGATGCTGTTTAAAATGGATCAGAAGATAATAAACAACATCAAAAAAATGATCCAATGATATAACAGACAAAGAATATTTGTGTTGTGTTGAAATGGTTGTGATGAAATGGTTGGATTGAGGAATAAGGTGTAAAATTTGCAGGATAGGTCAATGGTGTGAAATTTGTAAGCAGCTTTAAAGCTACTACAATGGGGGGTAGTTTTGTTTTGTGAAACATAAGAGTTATGGTGTGTCCCACATCAAAATTTTATCCAATATTGCAAATCTTTATATAGCTTATACATAGAGTAATTTGCTAAATGGGTCATGGGCTGAAGATAATGTAAAGGAATAGGTTAGGGGTAAAAATGCATTTTTAAGCCAATTAAAATATTCTTTAGTTCTATAAATTAATATAAAATATTATGTTATTTACATATTGTAATATCTACAATTTTGATAATTATTAAAATTTAATATAAATATCACTCAAACATAAAATCAATCAATCAATGAGATTTATTTATTATTTGCACTTAAAATATAAAAAATTAAAGATCAAATAATATATACTAATTATGAAAATAGGGGTGTTGATTCATTGTACGTGCAAATAGATCATAATGCTTATTTATTATTTGCACTTAAAATATAAAAAATTAAAGATCATTTTGAAATAATATATACTAATTATGAAAATAGGGGTGTTGATTCATTATACCAAGAAACTATTCTTTTAAGATCACGTGCAAATAGACCATAATGCTTCAACTATTATTAATAAGAAGTTAAAAATTACAATCACAAAAATTAAAAATTACAATCAATCAATCAATCAATGATTTCTTTGACTTTACAATAAATAAATATCAATAATATTTTATATCACATGTCTCACTCTCAATAGTGGTGGGAAAGACTCAAATTGCAAAAATGGTTTAAACCAAAATCTCCACTATTAGGTTTCATGAACATGATAGAAAATGTGTAAGTATGATCGATTATATATCTAAGACTAATGATAAAATCGATTTGAAATGTGGAAGATAGAAAATGAGAATATGGAGGAATAACTGTTTGTGAAGAAAGAAGTTGAGGTCTCACATAAGGTTTTTCATCCACAATAAATCAGTAATAAATGGGTTTTTCTTATATTATAAATTCAAATTACGTGAAATTTTGTAGGAAGAGTATTTGATGTGGCAGCATGAGAAGACAGGAAATTCTAGACATTTCTGATAGATTTATTGGTAGCTTGTGATATACTCTAACTACAATTAATATTCTAATTTCATGACATAATTGATAAGATAATTTTGATGACATAATAGCCTGTGATACAATTAATATTTATTAACACACATGACGAATCAAATATCTTATCATAAGAATATTTTTCAATATTGAATTCAACTCAATTTTAATAACTAAAATTGTGTCATGATATATATTTTAACCAATAAAATCAAACTGAAAGGAATTGAACTATAATTATATTCCACTCAAATAGTCTAACTATTTTAATTTGTGTAAAATTAAACTGCACTAAATTATTTGTTCGATTCACCGGTTTTAGATTTTAAATCGTATCATACTATTATTGGACAATTTTTTTTTTCTAAACTAAATCATTTATTAAAGTGAAATGAACTTTTATATTTTTTGAATTTTTTAATGAAAAAAATATTTTATACTCTTCATTTTATTATTTTGGCTAAATTACAGTTTTTGTCCCCTTATTTTCTCTGATTCACAAAATTGGTTTCCCTATTTTGAATTTAAACAGTTTTGGTCCTGTTATTTTAGATTTAAATAGTATTTGTCCCCTTTGATAATTTTGGACTTAAAATTAACGATATTTTCATTTTTTTAAATGACAAATTACTTGTAAAACATGACAAATTATTGTATATAAATCTATTATTGAACTTTGTAGATAAAAATATAAGTTGAAAAATAAAAATCTTATCGATTTTCTTTGAAAAACCATGAGAGGGGAACTAAAATTGTTTAAATCTAAAATATGGGGACCAAAACTGTAATTTAGCCTATTAATTTTTAAGTATGTTTTTTATTTAATTATTTTTATCACTATTCTTATTATTAGTCGTGTAAAGGTATTTAAATTCAAACTGATTCAAATTAAAATCATAAACCTTTTAAAAAATTAAAAAAATTAAAAAACGTATAAAATTAAATTTTAAGAGACGTAATATATTTCAAACTTTAAGCAAAACTTTATATCCAAAACCCGGGCGGATAGGCTTAGTAATGTAATACCTAATATTATCTCCAAAGAATAAAAGAAATTTATTCATGGAAGATCAATAAGAGATAACATCATACTGACCTCGGAGGAAGCTAACCTCCTGAACAGGAAATATTTTAGAGGTAAAGTTTCCATGAAGGTAGACGATCTCTAAGACCTTTGATACTCTTAACTGAGATTTCTTGCTCAAAGTCATGGATAGGTTTGGTTTCCATCCTACATTCTCAAAATGGTTTAAAACCATTTTACATTCTGCAAATATCTCCATTTGTATAAATGGTAACCTTAAGGGCTTCTTCAAGTGCAAACAATGGGTTAGGTAGGGAAATCCGTTATCTTCGTTGATGTTTTGTATGACTGAAGAGGTGTTGTCTAGAGGCCTATCTAATCTAGTCTTTAATAATAGCTTGAAGCTAATTAGTGCTGTCAAAAATCAGTATGTTCCCTCACATTATTTTTATGCTAACGACATTATGATATTTTGGAAAGGAATTAATGTAAGTATAAGATACGCCTAAGAGGGGAGTGAATTAGGTTTTCAAAAATTCAATCGGTTTTATGAGAATGCTTCTAACAATTTTTGGTTTAAAATATGAAGGTTTTTGAATGGTTCTTTTCTTTTCTTGGTAATAGTCATGAAAGCAATAAAATGCGGAAAAGTAAAGAACGCAAGGATATATACTGGTTCCCCTCACAATCCGAGAGTACTCCAGTCCCCTTTCCAACACGAAAGAGATTTCACTATAGTTAGAATTATTGTACAAGCCTATGCTTACTATCTAACCTATAGGGTGATCAAAGGTTCTTAACACCTTTAAGATCAAACAACACTAATGTGAATGAAGAACAATCCTCTTCAAAACACAACACTTACTTCCAACAATCCTGGATAGTAAGGAGAAATAATATTTTTGAATGATACAAGAGTTTATGATGAAAGATGGAGAGCAATATCAATCTTAGATTGATCTTCTTCTTCGAGCAAAACAATTCTCAATGAGTATATAAGTGTTCACAATGTATGTATGAAACTTAGAATAAATTTTCAATGAAAATAAATGTAGAAAGTTTCACAGAAAATTCTGATTTGTAAACACTTAAAAATAATGAAATTTATGAGTATGGAATTGTTAATGAAGAAGGTGTTTTTGAATATGAAAGATGCAGAATTTATAGTGTGTAAAACACCAGCAATCATGCCCAGAGCCTCAGCAATTGCATCATTGTTTCTTCCTCCTCTTTCGGCCATTGTTCTGCTAAATATAAAACAATATTCATTAGAACAAGAAGTATCGATAGTGTCAACCTTACACTAATCGTATACGAGGGATTAACTGACATGAGACTCTGACTCAAACGACCGACTATGCTCTGATACCACTACTGTAACACCCTTCTAAACCCCGCGACAATTTAAGTAAATATATCAGAGTAAAAACATATGCACAAGGGTGCCACAATTATTTTAAATAATTAAATCAACTAAGGTCAAAGTCATGCTTCATTAGGAAACGGTTCACCAAAACACAATCATGTTTATCACAGCGGAATAAGAAACAGTGTTAAATACGACCAAATGGAAATACAAGTCATCATCAAATAAAACAGAGTAATCTCGTAAAACTCTAAAACTCTCGTTTCCCAGTGTTACAAGACCAGAGCATGACCGACACGACCCAACATAAGTGGATAAACTCTACGAGTCATCCTCACCAAGCACTAATGTCGCTACTCCTCAATCTGAAAATGACAACATGTAAGGGTGAGTCTCATTCGCAGTTAGTAGATATTATGCAATTCATAAGCAACAAGCATCATAATATACCATTCACCCAATTATACATATTGAGATTCACATCCATTATTCATCAATCCACACAATATTAGATTACAACACATAACACCGAAATCCACACAATCATAATATGACGAAATGCATATGACACAACTGACACTATGCATGTGGTACCAATAAACCGTGGAATCAATCCACCTAACCGATCTACGCCTCATCGAGATACGGCCCACCGACACAATTTCCGCACAATGGGAAATATGTCCATGAATGATCCATTATCACCGGAATCCAACATCAAATGCATATGAATGAATGAAACACACATAACATACTTAAAAACATCACCGAATCACGATGAACAATTCATCTCAACACCACATCACCGAATAAGTATGTACATGTTTTCAACATCATTCAAATAGTCATGCATTCATCACAATCATAATAATAATCACAATCAATTCATCATCACATCAACTACATTGTCACACCTATCTCATATGCACACAATGTTCAATTCCCATCAAGTAATTAAATCGAGTTTTAAAGGAATAAAGTCGGCCACCGCCCATATTCATCATTCATCATATAAACATTTAATTACTTGCACAACGTCCAAAACGACACTAAGAAATGATACACGGATCAAAAGATACGTCATTTTAAAGTTTAGAAAAATTCACACACAGCAAGGTTCGCTCAGCGACACAAGGCAGAAGCGAAATTCTTCCGACCCTCGCTCAGCGGACCTCTAGCGACGTCCAACAGAAGAGAACTACGTTGGGACCTCTGCTCAGCGGACCCCCTCCGCTCAGCAGACCTGCGATTTCAGCAAACCCCAAGTATGCGACAGACCCTGCGATTTCACACCCTTTTCACCCAAAAATGATTCCAGACATCACATACAGGCATATAATCATCATACATTCAATTATACACCACAAAACATCATTTAAACGCATTATTAACCAATTAGTTCACACAATTATCATCAATTCAATCCAATTTAGAACAACCTAACCTAACAACCCCAATGTCTAATTGAATCAAACCATACATCAATCTACCTATTACCTAAGATCACATAATAGATACTAAAAGGAAGAGTCCCCCCTTACCTCGATGAATTTCTTGAATGCTTTCCTTCCGGTTTCACGTCCTTGCCTCTTTCTCTTCTCTTGTCCTTTTCACGTGTTCTTCCTTTCCCTCCCCAAATGGTTCCTTTTCTTATTTTATGAAAATAAAATAAAAATGAATATAACTTAGTAAAAAGGCTTAACCAACTCGCACCCCTCTTTTACTAACATCACACCACAAGCCCAATAGCCCTTATTCCATCATTTCCCAATTAAATCCAAATAAAATACTAAAATTCCAATTATTTAATTTAAATCCAAATTAAATTAATAAACTGAAATTATGGGGTGTTACAACTTTCCCCCACTAAAAGATTTTTCGTCCTCGAAAACATACCTTAGACGAAAAGTTCCGGGTAAGAGTCCTTCATCTGGCTCTCTAACTCCCATGTAACATTTCCACAGGGTGGTCCTCCCCAAACCACTTTCACCGTTGCTATCTCTTTACCTCTGTTAGCTGAAGATTTCGTTTTATGTTGTTTATCCTTCGAAGGAGTTGAGAATCGAAGGAAAGATGGTTACTGATGGCCATCCCTTAAAAAATGGCTACTGATGGTCATGCTTCGGAAAAATAAAGACTTCTAAGTTTGATGAAGATAAGTGAACGCTGAAAGATTAATGAAAGCATATGTCTTCGGGACTTAGACAAAATTCATAGAATATGTATTCAAGTATTACTACTTAGCGTGTTTTTTAGTAGTGTTTGTTTAATACACTGCCACGCGTCGAAGATGGACTCAGGCGGGAAGATTTGAAATTCGAAGACGGTTTCGTAACCGTTCAACAACAGATGGCTTCGCTGGAAGTTCTGATGAGAAACGTGGCAGCAGATTAGTGTAGGACCGTTAAGGTCGAAACTAGTATAAATAGGAGTCTTAGTGTTAGGATTCTGTGTGTTCATTTTGTACAAATCACTCACATATTTACTCAAGTATCAAGCGTTAAGAGAAAGAGTTCGCTGAGAAAATGTACGTATGACACCACCATTTTAATACATGTGTATTATTTTTTTGTTTTTATCTTTCAGAATTACTGCATTTCGTTTATTTCTTGCCATTTACGTTTCTGCATCTTTACTTTAACGTCATTTACTTTCGAATTACTTTCACGCTATTTACTTTCAAAGTCTTTTATATTTCTGCAGTTTAAGATTCTTTACGTTTCAATTGTCTTTTTAATTTTTTATGTCATGTCACTTCGATGAAGTCACATTTATATGTAACAAAGTGATTGTCAAGACTATTTGTTCTGTTAATCGAACAACGCTTATTGAAGAAGACAAATAATGAATATGGCTCGAACAAACATTGATAACAATCTTCTTGACTATGTGTCCTAGGATCAATCTAGTCGATCCTGCAAGTAACCAAATCATATTTATTATAGTTTGGAAGACTAGCGGTTGTTTACCGGAAATCACCGTAAACAAATTGGCACACCCGGTGGGACAGTGTCAAGCAGATTGTTTTAATCAATTGCTTTATTTTTGTCTAGACAATATCAAGATCTTGTATGAACCTTAGGAACGGTAAATTAAAGAACAGTGCACAACCGATTCCCAAACGAAGGTACAACAGGAAAATGGTCGTTACGGCCAGTGCAGGGGGTAATCAAGATCCCCCACAAGGTTCAGGATCAGGAGCGGCAAATTCGACTTCTACTCAAGAAGCACGAGATGCAACGGGTCCGAATGGATCGAGACCTGCAGATAATTCCCAGACTATGCCTGAAAATAATACAGCACCCTCAGGGACTGTTCCAGTTTCAGTGTCGACAACCGCACCCTCATCCACAAGCGTAGAGGACGTATTGTTTGCCTCGACAAATGCTGCAAACAATTTATTTGGTCAAGGCACGAACTCCGCTTTCGAATGGAGACCAAATAATCCATACGGAATGCCATACCCACATGGAACAGGCGTACGAGGGGCAGGACATATATATGCCCCAACTAACAATGCGACATTTTCACCAAATGTTAGTTCAGTGGGTCGAAGTGCACATAACACTGGTTTCTCTACCCAGATGCCTCACTTTACCACAAATAATCAAGCAGCATTTCGACAAGAAATGGATGCAAGCAACCATGATATGGTAGGGGTTTTGGCCAGAGAATTGACTTCG
>NC_081183.1:116054513-116161925 GCF_029867415.1 Vicia villosa | reverse complement strand
ATCAAGATAAAAACCTGGAAGAAAATCATCCATTCTCAGGTAGTGACAACGTGAATCCACAACCACATGGTAGTGAAGATACTGTATCCGAACAAGATGCTATGGAGGAAATTTCTAAACCAGATAAACACAATCCTCCAGAAACTTCAACTCTTGACACAGAAACTACTCCTGGGGAAACTTCGATGCCTGCCCCTGCGAAGCCCACTCCTTCGGAACTGGAACAGCTTAAGCAAACTGATCCTCTCAGTTTTCTAAAAGCTATGATGAATGTGAATACTACTTCGCCTTCAGAACTTGACATCTCTCCAGCTGTCCTTGTAGAATCTGGTGACAAGGAAGACATTCCTGACCTCCTTCGACAGATAAAAGAAAGATTCTTTGGGGTCAATCTTGTGGATGTTCTTAGTCAAGATCCTATTAAAAGTCATAACTTGAATCAACTCTTGAAGAAAGTGGATTTGTTTCGAGTCTCGAAAGAAGTTTCAAAGGTGATTGTTTTGCTAGGTTCTCTAGTTGAACAACTTCAAGCTAATATTCTTCGAAAACAAAATATCGAAAAGCAACTATCTGAAAAAGTAGCCTCTCATGACTCTTCATGGAACTCTGCTGTGGATGCAACGAAACAAGGTGAGGCCCTCAAGCTTAAACATTCAGAAAATCAGAAGGCATATGATAATTATGAGAAGGATATCAACTCCTGGAAAACAAGAGATAAAAGCTCTCGAAGAAAAGATAAAGGAAGCTGAGAATTGTCAGGCAACCATACAAAAGGCCAATCAACGAGATCTGCTTGCAGTGGCGCAATTGGGGATTAAACACTTCGAAACCGCACAAAATTTAGTGCCAGAGATTGAAGGATTGAAGAAACACCGGGCGTTACTCGAACTTCGTATGTCTTCATGGGAAACTCAATATTTGAAGATCAAAAATAGTCTCCCTGAGGATTTCAACTAGCTGCTTCGAACTCTGTATTTTGTTGCACTTTTGTTTTGTAATCGAACCTTTTATAAAAATATCTATCTGTATGCTTGACCTCTATTTTTCGTCTATGTTTTCCATATTCGCAAGCACTATTTTTAGCAAATCTTTCATATTCTGCCAAAATATATATCTTCAGATTTTCCACAGTGATTCTAATCAATGCAACACATAACCCCGACCACTCTTCGCAAAATCTTTATTCTTAGACTTGACGTTTCTACTTCTCTAGCCGTAATCATTATTAAACAGTGACGTCACTTTCTTCAAAACGCTCATTTGAGACGTGCGTGCATCAGTTTCATGATTACTTTTCAACTTCCAAGGGCGGGAAACGGCGGAAGCCTTAACTCCCTTTTTGGAATACCAAACCGCAGTCCAATCAATCATTAAAACGTTAAACCACCCTTCATTACCTCAGGTCTATATAAAGGCCTAAGATCGTTTTCATTTCTCCATTCTTGCATTTCCTCAAACACTAACAACAGAAGAGAGAAACCTTTTCTTCAAACTTTCTTTTAAAAAAAAAATGGTTGCGCCTCTCTCTTACAACAACATAAAGGCTGTTATCAAGAAGGAGTTCAAACTTTGTGAGGATGAACTTGATAGCAACTTCATCACTCTTGGCAATCTCTTTGCTAACCAAGAACTGGGTTTCTATTTTGAAGAAATCCTGGAAGGTCCTGTTTACCCCAACATGCTTGCAAATTTCTGGATGTTTGCGTCTCTACACATAGATCCTGAAGGGAGGACCACCATAGTTTCTGAGGTTCGACACGCTCATCTCAGCATCACTCCCACCACCATTGCTAACCTGATGAGATGCAACAACTCTGGGGAAACATTTGATGACAACAGCTTCAACATGACTACTCATCTTATGTTGAGGACTCTCATGGACAACGATCCTTTCAGTGCCAAGGTTATCAGGATCTGGCATCAAATGCTTGTGGGTAATTTCCGTCCTCGGAGGCTTGACGAAAACAACATCATGGTCGAAGACTTGGAGTTTATTCTCTGTTGTCTTCGAGGGAAGAAGATTAACTTCCCTTTGATGATTTTCAAAGGGCTTGTTGAGGCCGTTTCTGTGGCTACTGCCGGTCAGGGAAACGTAACCTGTCTTCCGTATGGTAGACTCCTCTCTTATATATTCCTTAAGAAGGGTGTCGTGAGGCGGATGCGCTGTTATACCCCAAAATTTGCCCACATCTTTTTTCAAGAAAACTCCAATCTGAAAATTAAGAGTCTCATATAATCATGGATTTTATTTCAACAAATATCCTGATATATGAAATACTTAGTTTTTAGAATTTTTCTTATACAGTAATTTGGCTTGCAGTTGAATTTATTCTTACGCAAACGCCAAATACTGTTTATTACTTCACACATGCTATTTATTTATTTACAGATAAATAGTACTGACACAATTGGTACAGAGTTAAATCTTTTTGCAGGCGCAGAATCAGGAAACTCAGACTGTACTGGTAACAAGTAGATTATTATTATCTTTTGTTTCCCACTAATTTTTGTACTATATTCCATTATTTTCAAAAGATCTTTTCAAATCTCTTTTTTCAAAAATCAAATCTCTCTTTTTCCCAACACTATCATACACTTTCTTTCAAATCTTACTTCCACTCAAAATTTCCTTTTGTACGGAATCACATCATTCCCCAACGTCTCTATCCTTCTTTCCACTCTATAAATACCTCTCATTTTTTCATAAAAATCTCACATCAAATTCTAACTCAACTTTCAAATTCCTACCACATATCTATTTTCTCTTCTTCCCTGACAAGAATGGCAAAGTGGATAGAGACACTGTTTCTTACAGTCATCACCATTGCTACGGTGATCATGACTTTCTTCTGCCTGCATAGTCCTGAAGAGTGTGGACCTGCAATGGTTGCACTCCCAATCATCTACATGTTATTGTTCATAGCATGGGTCATTAACCGTCATTCTTAAAATTTGCCGTATTTCTTATTTATTAAATGTACCGTTTATTCGTCGTACTGTTCAATATAGTATGTAATATTTGTACTGTCAGTATTAAATGTTGTACTATTTTTCATAATATTGCTTAATTACTAAGATAATATTTTGTGTGTTTTCTGCCAGTCAAATATTCCTATTTCTGTGCATTAAATGATTTTCAGGGTTATTATCGGTAATTTTGCCCGCATACCGTAAATATTAGTTATTTATTATGTCTATGTTTTTTTAACAAGTCATGTAAATAAACTTTCATTTTTCACATAAAACAAAAACAAAAACAACAAAAAAGAAAATTAACTTTGACTGTTGATTTTTCACTCTAACTGCTACGTCAATACCTGAACAGTCAGTTGACAGCCAAACTGCTGGCAGTACAATTCTCAGTGTTTTGTACCATCAATCAAATCAATCTTTCACAATTCAAAATTCCAAGATCTTTGTGCTAGAAGTCTTCTGAATATCACGCGATTAGCAGAGACTCAACACTGCACAAAAATCAGGTACGCTTAACTGTCTCCTACACAAACAGTCCCTAATCAGGGTTTTTCTTGTTTTTACAGGAGCAACAAGTTTTTGAGAGCTCAAATGGATTTCATACACATCCATATATCTCAAAGTACCATCATACAAATTTTCAAACTTCAATTCACTCAGACGCACCGTCAGCAGCTCAAACAGTCAACAGACGACCCGTTTGACCAAAAAAGTCAGCAAACAGTCAAAAATGAAATTTTTTGTCAAAGTCCATATTTTGTCAAAGGATTCATCATTTTATCATTGGATGATCATAATTAATCAAGGAAATATCAAAAATCAACAAAACCCTAAGATTCAAAATTAGGGTTTTTTGCCTGAAAAGTCAACTCAACTTTGACTGATCATAACTCTCTCATCCTTCATCCAAAAAATTCAAACCAAAGCTTATTTTGAAGGAAATTCAATTATATTTCAAATTCCATTGATCCCATGGTCATTGGATTCACCATTTGAAAAATATGATCAAAGACATTACAGGTCATTTTCAAAGTCAACAAAAAGACACTTTTTTCAAAAGGACACACAAGGAGCTTCAAAAATCATTTTGACATGAGACCAAAGGCATTGGTTAGAGGAATCTTTGAGGTTTCCAAAAAGTGCAAGATCTCCTTCATATGACAAAAATTGAAGGATTTACACCTTGTTGAAGTTGGCTAAATTTTGGGAAAATGCATGAAATCAACATTGCTCAAAAATGCATTTTTTCCAAATGGGGCCAAGTTTTCAGCATTCAAACATCTTTGCCATGTTATTATGGGCCTCCCACGACCAAGACAAGGCCCACACCTTTTTTATCCATTTTTGGCATGATTTTATCTTATTTTAAGATTAAAATTAAAAGGAAAATGGATGGATAAATGGTAGCTTAACTTCCAAGCATGACTCACCCAAGGAATCTTCATCTTTCTGCAGAGAATTGAAGAGCAAGGCAGATGCATTGAAGACAAGAGGACTTGGTCAATAATTCAAAGCTTTTTTAATATAAAAAATGCAAGAATTCCACAAAGGCAACTAGTTGCTTCTTAGCTTCAATTCTAAGCACTCAATGCTTATAAATAGGCTAGCATGCTTCAGTAACAAAGGAGACACGAATCAGAAACAAAGCCTTGCTCATATACACTTGTAACCACTTGAAAGAATTCAAAGAAAATTCAAATTCGAGTTTTTAATTTCAGTCCATTTCAATACAAACTAAGCATTCAAACATCATCTCTGAGCTTCACTGAAACTATTCCAATCAATTGCAAGTCTTAAACATCACTGAATCGAGCTATATAGGCCACGGTTTGTTCAAACTAAAACCAACTTATATCTCATAACACACGCATATTTAACAAGATGTAGATGCATAATTGTGTTTGGTTTGAAGCTCTGGTCGTTTCTGGAGCTTCAATTGGATTTTAATGGCTGTTTATAGCATATACCATTTTAGGGTTTTCTTAGCTCAAAATTAGGGTTCTTCAATAGGGCCAAAATTAAAGCAAATTAAAGACATGGTTACATTCAGTAGAACAAGACGAGTTGAATGGTACCATCGCGCCAAATTTATTTGCTTGTTTACCCCTATTCGTTATTTTGCAGAATTAGGGTTCACTTATTATAGCGCTTTTTTGCAAAAGCGCTGTTGAAAGTCTTGTCTGAAGGTTGAAGACGAAGACGTGTCTTCCCCCCATTGGTTCAGACGCGCGCGTGTTTTTTTTTAAATTTATCTCTGATTCTGTGCTTTGCAGGTGTAACGTGTACCATGCGCCTCAAAGTCTGGACCATCTGATCTCATTTAATGAATCATCCAACGCGCCAGATCAAACAATCCTTATCATGGACCCTCAATCCAACCACACATGATCAGTATCCTTTTTATTTTCTATTTTATTTTAATTTCTTTGTTAAATTAATTAAAAATAGTTTTAAAAATCCAAAAAATACACAAAAAATATTTTTAGACTTCTAAAATAATATATTATTTTCTGAAATAAAAATATTTTATTTTTCTTCATAATTTCAATATTTTGCATAATTAATTAGTATATATTTATATATTTGCTTTTTAATTATTCTAACCAATCAAAAAAATCATAAAAAATTGTTCTTTATATTAAATATTGTTTATATATTATAAACTAATTTTGTACATATTTTGAATAATTTTATCTTTAAGTTTTAATTATTTGTATAATTATTTGCATAATTATGTTTTAATTAACTTAAATCAATTTCAAATCAATTCCAAAAATTCCAAAAAAATTAGTTTTGTTTTAAAATTAATTGACAAATATTTTGTACATATTTTAAACTTAATTTCTAGGTTTAAATCTATTTTCATCTTTTTTCTTCACTTTAATTTAATTAATCATGCATTAATTATAATTAAAATAAATCATAAAAAATCCAAAAAACATGCCTTTATTTTTCTTGCAATTTAAATTCCTAGATAAATGTATAGGATGTCAAATTCATGTAAATAGGCTAGTTTACATTTCCCGCACAATCGATGTAATAGCGTAGATTTACTTTCCGCACTTTACATTTCCGCACTTTAATTTCCAGCAAATATAAACTGCGTGTATGTCAAAGATAAAATTGAACTGTTAGATCACTAACTTCAAAGATAAAATATCTGAATACAAACACAATCACACTTGCACCTTTTAAGGTAATCCCTTCTCATTCTTTTCAAAATCAAAGTCAAAATTCCACTGTTTTGAGTACAAAATCGAACCTTGCGTTTATATCCGGTGAAAGGATAGATTTTTAAAGGAAATAGGATAAAGACCTTACAACTCAGGGTAGACCTCCTAGTTTGCTTGCTCAAAATCAAAACAAACAAAATTCTCATACACTGTTGTTTTTCAAAACAAAACTTTCAAAAAAGACAATACTTTGTATACATCCAAACACGGATTATTACAAAGTTAACGTTCTTTTCAAAACATCTTTCGAAAGATAAACAAGCATTTTGTATACATCCACACACGGATCATTACAAAATTCAATTTACAAAAGTATTTGAAACCACATATGAGCAATTTCAGAGCAATTGAAAAGTGATCGAAAAACAAGTGAGCTAAGAAAACTTAAGAGCCCATGGATAACCATGGATACAAAGGGTGCTAACACCTTCCCTTTGTATAACCTACCCCCTTACCCAGAATTTTTTAAAGGTCTTTTTTCTGTTTCTTTTATAAACCTTTCCTTAATTGGATAAAATAAAAGGTCGGTGGCGACTCTGTGAATTTTCAAAATGCGAAAGCATTAAGCGATAAAAAAGAGTCAGTTCACGTATCTCTACAGAACAGAGGTATGGCCCGGAATTAAAAAACGGAGGTCCACAGAGGTGAACAGGATCCGGGTCGGTTCTGACCCGGTCCAGTGGCTCACACGTGGCCCAACGAATCCGGCCCATTCTTGTTTTGTTTTTTTTTCAGTCCAACAACAGCAATCCATCAAACCCTTAATAGGCTCAATTAGTCTAATTATTTTAATTAACTTCTTAGTGACTCATGCTAATTGCAAATGATTATTAAGTTTAATATTATTAATTAATAATAATATCTAAAATAATATCAATATTATCTTAAACACTAATAATAATTAAATTAATTAAACCAATAAAATCATATTAATAATCTCAAAATTAGTAAGAAAAATAACAAGATGGTTAAAAGAAGATAAACAAATGGGCCTATTGGGCCCCAAAAGTTTTTTTTTCTAAAACATACCTCTCTATTTTCTTCTTTTTTTTTCTAAGAAGCAAAAAATAAAAGACCAATAAGGAAGTTTCATAGGAGAGCGGGTTTGATAATAGATGTATCAGACCCTATGGCTCCTAATTTTTAACATCCTTAATAAATTGAAACGGGAATCACATCGGGTAAATTTTGGGGTATGACAAAAGGAGTAGAACGCTAACGCCTTATATAGACTATGTTGGCAAAAGGAACAGTTCATTTTTAGTGTTGATTGGACTGCGTTTGGTATCCCCAAGAGAAGTTATGGCCTCCGTCGTTTCCCGCCTTGGAAGTTGAAGTGTAATCATGATTAAAAACTGATACACGCATGTCTCAAGTAGACGTTTTGGAAAAGGTGATGTCATCATTTAATGATGGTTACGGCTAAGGGAAGTGGAAACGTCAAGTCTAGGCTTGAGAGGCTGCGAAGGGTAATCATGTCACGTGGGTGCATCATTAAATTCATTATGATAATAAAATAATTTTGGAAATTGTTAGGAATTGCTAAAACGTTACTTATGACAATTGCAAAATCAGATGTGTGGAAGATTGAAAGATAAAATTGCATATGTATTCTGAAGGAAGTTCGATTACAAAATAAACTAAGTACGGAATACAAAAAATAGTACAAGGGCCAAAGTGGATAATTAAAATCCTTGGGAAGATTATCTTTCATCTTCGAGTACTGAGTTTCCCATAAGGACATATGGCGTTCGATTAATGCCCGTTGTCTTTTCAAGTCTTCGATCTCTGGAGCTAGCTTCTGGGCCGTCTCGAAGTGTCGAATCCCTAACTGCGCCATCTCAGTCAATTCTTTCTGATTGATTTGTTGGATCTCTACTTGACGAGATCGGGCATTCTTTATCTTCTCATCGAGGAGTTCAATTTCTTGCTTCCAGGATTTGATATTCGTTTCATAATCTTCATATTCCTGCTGTTTCTTCGAACGTTCAAGCTTAAGAGCGTCAGCCTTTGTTGTTGCATCATTCGCAGCTTTCCAAGAAGAACTATGAGAAGTCACCTTTGTTGTGAGTTGCTCGTCAATATTCCGTTTTTGAAGAAGATTAGATTGGATTTGATCAATCAAAGAACCCAGTAAAACAATCACTTATGAGACTTCCTCTGAGACAAGAAGTAAGTCCACCTTCTTCAAAAGGTTGTTTAGACCATAACATTTAGTGGAATCTTTGCTTAGAGCTTCAACCAGGTTGGTTTCAAAGAACTTTTCTCTTATTTGATGAAGGAGATTAGGAATATCATCCTTGTCATTAGTATCCGCCAGGGCATTAGAAGAAGTTCCAAGTCCAATGGGCGAAACATTATCAACATTCATCATGGTCTTGAGGAAGCTTACGGGATCAGTTTTCTTGAGCTGCTCCAGCTCTGAAGGAGTAAGTATTGCGGAAGCCTGCTTCGAAGTAGTCTCAGGAGTGACTATAGTTCCGAAGGTTGAAGTTTCATGAAGACCAGGTGTAGGCTGTTTTGAAGTTTCCTCCGTAGCATCTTGCTCAGATTTAGTATCTTCGCTGCCAGTTGGTTGTCCGACTGCATTATCACTATTCGAACATTGAGGGATCTCCTCCATGTTTTCATCTTGATGAATAGGTGGAGATTCATCATTTGAATGGCTTTCTTCAGCATGCACAGTTGGAATGATAGTTGCAAGGGGCTGAGTGTCTTCGAGAACTGGAGAAAGCACAGGAGATTTGTGTCGAGAAACACCTGTGTTGAATAGTTAGAATTGATAAAAATGGAAGGTTGCAAGAAATTCATCTGTCATTCGAAAAGACAGACATTTACCTCGAAGACTGTCAAGATCAATGTTTAAACTTGAAGTTTTGAGATCATAAGTGGTTGTGCCAGCATCATCCTGCATTAACAAGGTAAGATATGAACTTAATCATTGGAATTAGAGTTTGAAAATGATTAAATTGGGAAATCCAAATACCTTGGTTGGAATGTTGTTTGGGCTTGAGTTATGACTCTCCACAATGGGGATAGTACTAGCAGCCTTCAAGGGTGAGTCCTCAGAAGATACCTTGTCACTCGATGAAGTGAGCTTCGAAGTCCCAAATCCCTTTCCTTTGGCTGAAGGGGTGGCAGCTTTCTGTCTTTTCTTTATTGCTTGTCTAGTACGAGGAGGAGATTTATCTTCGTCATCTGAAGCAGCTGTTTGAGAAACTTTTCGCTTCGAAGACGCTGGAGGTTTCGAGCTTTGAAGTACATATTAAAACCAAGTTAGTAATATTCATTACATTTCACAAGCTAAAATATAAGGTATCCATGTACCGTGGGTTTCTTGTCAGTGGCGACAGAATCACTCCCACTCGCCTTGGTATTCCTCGAAGTTCCAGAACCCTTCTGTACAGGGGCTTCCTTGATTTGTCTCTTTCGAGTAACAGCTGTGAACAAAATATAAATCAGTATTTCAATGAAAAAGGAAAAGTTAGTCGAAAGATTGTCTAAACCCCAACCTTCGGGTATTGGAGTCAAGACGCGAATATGCTCAAGACCTATATGAAGATGCCCTTTGAAAGTATCCAAGGTATGCTTAGTCGGGACCACTCGTTCAGCGTGTTTTTTAGATTCTTCCTGAAGAATTTTTATGAGATTCCCACACACAAACCAGTCTGGAAAAGGAGGGCTTAAGGCCACCCCAAAATCAGCACTAGGAAGTGGAGGAAATTTTGGAGGATGAAGTTCGAAAGCCACTTTATAACGTAGTTCAGGTCGAACAGACGTAGGCAATTTCAACTTATCCAGTTTAGCAGAAAACTTTTCACGTAAAGTGACCGCAGCTTCACGAACGGTCCGACTAAGGTCATCAGGCCTGTAGATAGTTTCAAAGAACTTTTGAAATGCTTGGATTTCTTTAATATGAGTCGAAGTACCTTTATGGAAATTCTCCTGCACATCAGCAAAAGCTTCAGTTAGTTCCCGAGTAAGGCTTTCAGCATCGAAGATTTGCGTAGAATAATATTTTGTCCACCATTGATGAAAATCTATGGTAGAGTAAAAAGCAGGTTCGAAAGAAACGGGAGACAAAGTGGTGATGCCAACATATTTGGAGATTTTTGGCTCATATTCATCTTCTGCCAGATGCGAAGTGTGTAGACACATGTGATTCCTTTTGTCATATAAGCAATTTGGTTTGAGTTGAACCAACCCAAATTGTCTCGAAACCAGATTTGGTTGATAACAAAGGAGGCAGCAGTGACTTTTGGAAGATCGAAGTCGGTGATATAACAACTTTGGTGTGAGGAAGGCTTCCCAGATAGCCATGGATTCAGCTTGTTGATCAGCAGAAGTTGCTGGAAATGCTCGAGTAAACCATTCGGGACCCACCTTACATTGTACGAATGGAGCCATCGTGGGAGTGAATTGATAACGTTTGGCAAACATCATTATGTATGCCAAGAAGGTTTCACAGAGTTTGCCAGTTTCTTCCTTTGGAGTTAGGTAAGCTAATCTGGTTCCTTCTACTGTTCGATTCTTTATAGCTGCACTTTTTTCATCCACAACACCTTTATATGGGAGGTGAGCCTCAAAAGTGGCATTAAGCCATAGTTGCAACAACCAGAAAGGACCAGCAAAAATAAGAGATCTTGTTTTGTAGTTCTTAACAAGGTCTGTTGCTTCACCAAGATTCTCATAGAGAAATCCTAGAACTAACTGGCTTAGGTTTAACTTTTTCCCAGCATTTAGTTGGTTGGCCATGCAAAGGTTCTTTGCTACTTGTATGGACCTAGAACAAAAGACGCACCTCGAAAGCCAGAGTGCTAGAAATGCTATATGTTCTTCATCTGAGACGTCTGGGTTCGTTTCATTGTGGTATTGTTGAATGAAGGAAGTATAGGTGACTGTTGCTTCATTAAAATTGATGGTGTCAGTATCCATGAAATTGGGGTCGAAGGTTTCCCCAGTTGGTCGAAGCCCTGTAATGGCAGCTACATCGAAGAGGGTAGGGGTAACCATTCCACATGGAAGGTGGAAAGTATTATGAGAAGCATCCCAGAAATAAACTGACGCTGCTAACATGGTTTGGTTATATTCTAGGCCTGTTTTGGATAACTAGATTAGGTCATAAATCCCTAATTGTTTCCAGAAAGAAGCCTTTTGTTTTTCCACCTTCGCTAGCCAAGAGTAATACAGTTCAGGATCTTTTGCTAAAGGGATTGACCTAAAGACTTTCACAAAGTTGGTTACATAGTTTAACCTAATTTTCTCCAAAACCAAAGAAGTTTCAGTTGAGGTTTCTGTTGTGTTATCAGGATCAGCTAAGACTGGACGACCTTCTTCATCTATCTTAATTTTGCTAACTAAAGGTCTAGTCTTATAATAGGCCGGGAAGAATTTACTCAAAGAGGGGTTGTTTCCTACTGGTAAAGGGCCCATGAAAGCATGAGTTTTTTCAGAAAGTTCAAAAGGGATGATTACCTGAGAAGCGTAGATAGCGTGCGCCTCTACGTCATTTGGGTCTGGAATATGTGCTTGATTCTTTATCTGTGTAGGATTTTGAAGTTTCTGAATGGGTTGAAGAGCATTTAAAGAAGACGCCATGGGTGAATTTGATTTGAGGAATAGGTTAAACGAGGCCAAAGAGAATTTTTCTTTTCTGTGTTGAGGGTAAAGAAAATAGAAGTGGAAGTTATGCGAGGGTAGAAGTTCAAGTATTTAAAGGTTTAACGGAAACCCTTTCAAGTCTTTTGGGTAAGAGTCAAAAGACACGCGGCAGGCATTGATTTAATCCAACGTCGGTCGAATAATTATTAGCCTCATTCCTAGTATATAGGAGTAATGATCATGAAGTAATGCCAGAACATGGGAATGTAAGTTCTGAGAAGACATCTTTGAAAATAACAAGACGTTTTGAAAGTGGAGTCATAAATGATTATGACGTTAGTCAGTTGTTTTGGAACTCTAAGAAGTGAGTAAAATGAAATCTCATCATGACAAGAAACGCCTATTTCTCTTGTTTTCGAAACAGGCATTTATTGGGGGCAATTTGTTAGCTGAAGATTTCGTTTAGAAAGAATATCCTTTGAAGAGTTACAATTCAAAGGAAGATGGTTACTGATGACCATTTCTGAGTTTAAAAAATGGCTACTGATGGCCATGTTTCGAGAATGTTGGTTTGAGTTGGAGTAAAGATGGTTAGACTTGGAGCTAATTCGAAGAAGGTTATCTTTAAAGACTTAAACGTTTTTGCAAAATACGTAAAGTACTGAAGCTTAACGTGTTTTCGTGGCATTCTCAATTCTGATCACGTTGCCACGCGTCGAGAGAGGATTCAGGCGGGAGGATTTGAATTTCGAAGTAGTTTGTGTAACTGCACAAAGACAGATGGCATCCCAGGGATTCCTGTGGGCAACGTGGCATCAGATTAGTGTAGGACCGTTAGGGTCGAATTTAGTATAAATAAGGGTCTTAATGTTAGGATTCCGTGTGTTCATTTTGTACAAATCACTCATAAACCACTCAAGTATCAAGTGTTTAGAGAACGAGTTCGCTGAGAAATGTACGTATGACACCAACGCCAGTTTAATACATTTGTATTTTTCTTTATTCAAGCATGTTTTCATTATTACTGCTTTCGTTGACTTCCTGTTATTTATATTTCCGCACTTCTTTATTTCGTCTAACTTTCATTTCGAAGCACTTTATATTTCTGCATTTTACATTCTTGCACGTTACATTCCTGCACTTTACATTTTTGCAGTTTATACGCTTTTATTTATATTTCTTCGTCGAAAGACATACTTATGTGTATAACAAGTGTTGTTTTTAAGTAAAACATTCACATGATTGTCATACCCCAAAATTTGCCCATACTATTTCTCCTATTCAAATTCAAAGTCAAGACACCTCATATGGTTTATGATATTTCAGACTATCTCCATGACAAAACTCAGGCTCTAATTCAAAAGATTGATCATTCAATAGCTCAGAAAGTCAATAGTCGACTAGTTTGACCTAAAAGTCAGCTATGGTCAAAGTACAGTCAAAACTCCTGATTTTTTGTAAACATCCTTCCATTGAAGTATCATTCACCATTTGATCAAGAATTGATCACGGTTCATCAAGGAAAGGTAAAAATCAACAGTTCAAAAAGTTTCTAAATTAGGGTTTGTATAGGAGAAAGTCAATTGAACTTTGACCAGCCATAACTCTCACATGGAACATCAGAAATTTTCCATCCAAAGCTTATTTTGAAGGAAATTTTATTCTCTACAATTTTGTCTCTCACATGCCAAGTCTAAAAATGCTTCATTTGAGAGATATGAGCCAAATCATTACAGGTCCTTCTAGGAGCTCGCAAAAAAAGCTGTTTTCTTCCAGGAGCCATATCATCACGATAAAATCTCCAAATGGAAAATATATTCCAAAGTGGCCTTTAGAGGACATCTTGGGCTTTCCAAAAAGTCCTAGATCATCTTCATATGATAAATATTGAAGGATTTATGACTTTCTAAAGTTGGGTAAATTTCAAGGAATGCATAGAAGTCATTATGAACAAACTTGATTCTTTTGACTATTGGGCTTAGGTTCTTGGACTCCAAGCATGTTCATGATCCATTATAAGGCCCATGACACCATTGTTTTATTTCTATTATTATTATTATTTAATTTTATTTGGAGTTTATTCACTTAAATTCTAAAATAATATAAATATATGATATAAAACATAAAAGATATGGTATTGGCTTATTCTTTGATCAAATCTTGGATGAATATTGGAGTTTAACTTAAGGAAATTCGCAGGGAATAATGGAAGCAATATATGTTTCAAAAATGGAAAGATTTGCACTAATTCCAAATCAAATATTCTCACATGCCAATGATTGATTGTTTCCAATTCTTTTAACCCTAAAATCCTCATATATATATATATATATATATATATATATATATATATACTTGAACATGCAGCCAGTAGGGGAGGACGAAATTGGGGAAAGAGGGAGCAAGATCTAGGGTTTCTAATTGACAAAAAATTTCAAAGAAAGCTAGGGCAAAGGAGAATCTTCGTGGCAGTCGTTATCAACCATTCCCAAGCATTTAGTTCTTTTCCTTGAGCCTCCAGGAGTCGATTCATCTCCTTACCCGAGCCTACAAGTGACCTGAACGGTTCCATTCATCATCATAGTTTGTTTATACTTTCTGTTTTTCGAATCTCCTAATTCATGCATCATGGCTTGACCATCACGTCTCCTCCATTAGATCTCCGACGAATCAAGATCTAAAGGCCACCAAGCTGTAACCCCACCATGGACCACCAGAGCTCCACCACATAGAATCCCAGCTAAGTATTTTTTAATTTTAATTTTTATATAAATTTTTTTTATTTCTTTTTCTTTCCTTCTTTCTTTTATTTATTAATTTTTTTTAACTATTTTACATCTTATTTAATAATTGTATAGCCATTTATTTTATTTAATCGAAAGTCCGATCTTCCTTATAATATTAAAAATAATTGTTTTTTAGTCTTTTTAAGCTAATAATTATTTTAGGATAGTAATTTAATTTTAGGTTAATTTAATTTTATGCCTTAAACCTTGATTTTATCGTGATCACTAATCCTTGTTAGGTAGATGTCATCCATCAACTTAGTGTCTTTTCTCCTAAAACCTCATTCCCTAAAAAAAATCAGGGTTTGCCCTGAATCTTTTCAAAAACCTTTCCTTTTTGTTTTAACTTATTTTAAACTGTTTTATTTGGTTTGTTTTCACCAATTAGGGTTGTTGATCTTTAAATGCACTAACACTTCTCTTCTTCGCGCCTACTTTTCAGAGTTATCTCAAGATCCTCCGATTACGCGCCATGCTAATCAAGAAGCTAAGTTTCCCATTCTTTTCTCGTTCAAACATCAGTTTATTTTATTTTTCCTTTTTTTGTCTAAAATAGGGTTTGCCTCGAATATCAATGAATCCCTCATACACTCACTCTTATTTGTTTGCTTGTTAATTTTCAGGGTTGACCAAGAGTTTAAGGAAGATCAGGACATTCAATATTTTTTGATTAATTATTGTTCCTTCTTATTCTTTGCCTTTTAATTCCCCATCCCCACAGGTGTTTATTGTAATAGCGTAGGATTTTCATTCTGCCTTTATTTTTCTGCTGTGGTTAGTAATTTTAGGGAGTGCAAGCCTTGAACTAAATTAGATCATTAATTACAAGATAACAATATCTGAATTAACCACCTGATTGTGCCACACACACACCTCTAAGGTAACGTCCTCTTATGCTGCCTTCTCGATCAAATAGTCAAGTCCCTTCGGGCGTAGGGACTCCTTAGCCTGTTGCCTTCGATAAAATTATCATAGTCCCTCGATATAAAGATCATGGTCCCTTCGAGTTGCCTACGATAAATATGATCTCGTCCCTCGATTAAATGGTGATAGCCCCTTCGATTGCTAAGGAGTCTTTACATGTTGCCTAAAAAGACTATTATATCCTTCCCTTAGACTACCTGCCCTCTTTATGGCAAGGGACAGTCTTATGGCGAACGATTATTCTCGATGACCCGCACATCCAATTGAAAGACTTCCTGCCCTCTCATGGTATGGATAGATCCTTTCGCCCGAAAGACTTAAAGAACAAGAAAGACAATGTAGGGTAGGTAGCTATTAATTGCTTGCTCACATTCAAATCAAATTCAAACTACTTTTCGCACCTCCTTTTCAAAATAAATTCAAAACAAGGCTACGCTTATTTACCAGCTAAAGTCCTTAACGAAATCTTTTTACTATTCACACACGACACTTCAAACTTTTCAAACAAACAAGTGAGCCAAGCAATTAAGAGCTCATGGATAACCATGGATGCAAAGGGTGCCTTACACCTTCCCTTTGTATAACCTACCCCCCGAACTCAAAATCTTTTTAAAAGGTCTTTCCTGTTCTTTTAGCTTTTCTGATTAATTTGGATAAAATAAAAGTCGATGGCGACTCTTGCTATCCGCACATTTCGATTATAAAAGTCAGTTCACCGTATGACAGAACTGGCGACTCTGCTGGGGATATATTCGATTAAAAGAGGGGTTACCTTAAAGTTTAGGATCACTTAATGTTTTCTTTGCTTGCTTTATTTTTCAGGATTGTTTTGGGAATTAAATGAAGGAAGAATCCTACACCCGGATTCAAGTACATCTAAGATAGGAAGTGGCATAGTCATGGCGACCTCCTTCATGTATGTGGAGGATTGGTCAATATGAGAGTCCACGCTTAAGTTAGGCCTCTATGGGTGTTTGCATGCTTCTCTTGTATGAGGGAGGTTCGTGCGGATATCTGTGGGTGAGTCGGAGCTTAAGGACCTTTAGTTACCTTTAACCCATCTTGACTTTTAGGAACGTAGTGGGGGGACTACTTTTGATGTATGTTGAGAGCATAGTCGCTACCCGATACTACAACTCAGATAGGTTCTTTCTCAAAGTATCATTGCATGGTATGTATGTATCATGTTCGAGGGTGCTTTAGGAGGGCTGACAATTCTGGGTAACTCGGTAGAACCCGTTGCTGATATCATCTTTATCCTTAGAAATACCTTTGGGGAAGGGTATCTCACATGATCTAAACTCCATGCAAGCCTTTCGACCTAAGGACACTTGTGTGACTTGCTTGTGTTTGTTATCTAACCCTCCGATTTCCTTGCAGGTTTTGCTTGTAGGACATTCCGTCCTTATTACCTTATGCTTTACTTAATGCATTACATGTGCGTGACATCATGACATCATAACATATCATGTTAACTAACCCTTACAAGGATCTTAGGAATTTAGGACGCACAGTTTCAGGTGCTCTTATCAAGGACGAAATTCCTATCTAGGGGCAAGAGGATTTACTTTCCTCTGGCCATTTGTCTGCCAAATCAAAGACACCGTACCCATCAAGGGGCAAGAGGAATTATTTTCCTCTGGCCGTATGCCTTCCAGTTTAAAGACATCATACCTATCAAGGGGCAAGAGGATTTATTTTCCTCTAGTCACGTACCTTCAAATTCAGAAGTATCCCGAATCAGAGGCTATGACCCACTGGATATGGTGAGCTTGATTCCCATGGAAGAACATCCCAGAATCAGAGTTCTTCATGCAAAGATGCGACCAAATCATTTTCCAATGTTGCTAACTAAATTTCCTATAGATCCTTGAAAGCATTGCATTCATGACATCGCATAACAAGTTTCTATAACAGGTCTCTCATCTTCTCTCGCTGTTTATTTCAGCACAAATGGATCTCGAGCAATCAGTCAAAGACCTCCAAGCTTAAAACACTGAGTTCCAAGCCTTGATTCTAAATTTGTCCAAGGGGCAAGAAGAACTGAAAGCCATGCTGACTAAAAAGAAGAAGAAGAAGGGTAAGAAGACTCAGGTGAAAAAGCTTAGACCGATCTTGCAACTCAGGGATGCCGAAGCCTCTGAAGACAGTGACGAGGATGAGCAAGATGATGATGCTAGTATCAAAACTGATGCAAAAAGTAACCATGATTCTGACAAGCCTTCCGAAGAAGAAGAAGATTAATACCATGAGAACGAACATCCTGATGACAAATACAAGGAGTTGGAGGAACGTATGAAAGCCATGGAAATTCAGAAAATACCTGGACTGGATTTTGAAGAGCTGGGACTCATTCCTGGGATCGTTATTCCTCCAAAATTCAAAACCCCCGCCTTTGCTAAGTATGATGGAGTCTCCTGTCCCAAGATGCACTTGAGGTCTTATGTAAGGAAGATTCAGCCTCACACTGCTGATAAGAGGCTCTGGATCCATTTCTTTCAAGAAAGCTTATCTGGAACTCAACTCGAATGGTACTATCAACTGGAGGGTACTAGCATCCGTACTTGGGAAGATTTGGTTGTTGCTTTCTACAAGCAATACCAATATAATTCCGATCTCCCACCAACTCGCATACAACTACAAAGCATGTCTATTGGACCTAAGGAAAGTTTCAAGGAGTATGCGCAAAAGTGGAGAGGTCTAGCTGGAAGAGTCCAACCTTCCTTGACTGATAGGGAGTTGGTGGACATGTTCATGGGCACGCTAACTGGGCCGTTCTATAGTCACTTGCTGGGTAGTTCCTCGTCTGGGTTTACTGATCTTATCTTGACTGGGGAACGTGTCGAGAATGGCATCTGAAGTGGTAAGATTCAAGCTGCTACATCCTCGGGTGTTACAAAGAAGCATTTCAATGGGAAGTCAGATTCCAATGAGGTGTATGGTCAGAAAAGGAGTAACCATGACCAATCTGTTGGGGCAGCTCTGATCCCCACATCGGCACCTCAAAAAAGTCGTCAAAACAAGAAAGACATGCCTAGGCGTCAGTTCACAAAGATCAATATGTCATTGGCTCAAGCATTACAACACCTATTGAAGTCAGAATTGATCACTTTAAAGGATCCCCCTAAGAATCCTAGTACTTCTTCTCGTAGCTATAATGCCAATGTGAGGTGTGCATATCATTCTGATAGTCCTGGTCACGATACGAATAGCTGCTGGACATTGAGAAACAAGATTCAAGATATGATCGATGCTGGGGAAATTGAATTTGATCCTCCTGAGACTCCTAACGTAACTGCTAATGCTGTGGATGGCTAGAAGGAGGGACTTTCAGATCATTAGTTTTACTTTCATTTGCAAATTTCTATTCTGTTTGTTTAAACATTCGAATTATGATAGACATTATCTGTTTTAATAATCATCATCAATGCATTGCATATGTTTGTCTTGAATAAATTATTTCACTATCACTCGTTTTAAATTGTGTATTTACTTTGCGTATGTTTTGTGTTTATTCAACTCCTGCTAAGCTGTGAGCCTTTTGAGGGAGAATGACGAAAACGATACCGTAACTTCATACAATATGCTTTTGAATAGACTATGTTGACGATGTACAGGCATTGTTTTCAATTCCTAAACAGTGGAGATATAAGGATGTTAATCCCTCATTAAACCCCTTTGAGCCTAAGAAGTAGGAGTTTCTTTCCTGTACAATTTAAAACCCTCAATCATAACCTGGGGCAGGGTAGTTACTCAGTTAACTCAATTACACTAACTGTTGTCTATACAACAATGATGGGTTCCCGCAACCATTAAGTCAGTCAGTCAATATCCACCAAAAAGAAAAGCTGTTAAGTCAAAACCTATGAAGGAGACTTATCAAAAAACGAAACGTCGCGCTGACTGTAACCTCAAAATAAACAGTTCAGGCAAAAGTTAAGGATAACAAAAACATTTCAAAAGAGGTCACTACAAATCCTCGACAAAAGAAAGTACTACCAGAAAGGATGATTGTCTGTCCAAATAAAAGTTCTGGTGCTTCAACCACCATCAAATATCAATGTTAACACCTCAAGCTTTGCTAAAGATGAAACGCAAAGTTAACTGAGCATAGGATCGAAGAACATCACGAAGATGGAGATGGGTATAAATAAATTTTGAGCCATTATCCTTTGTTTCTTAAACCGTGAACCAAGCCACGTTACAACCCTTGAAAGTCCTAACTGAGGTATGGTTAGTTCGAAAGCATACTGTCACCAAAAAGGTATCCTGACTCTTTAAGGTTTATTAAAATGCTGAGTCGATATTTCGCTTCTACAAAAATAGCATGTTTTTACAAATATCACGCTTTTACATCTCTTGTTTTAATGTTTTTTCAAAAACTCAAGACAAACGTATGCATTGCATCTCATGAATTCATTATTAAACATATTCTGCTACATAATTTCAAATGTTAGCATCAGAAAGAACTTGCACAGGGTACAACTAATGACTGAAAGTTATCCCGACAGACAAGATTACTCCAAGAAGCAATATCTCCTGCGCATGCAAAGGGGCATGACACGTTTTGCCCAATCAATCTGGGGCAATCAGGTCAAGATTCCAAGAATCTCCAAAAAACTGCCAAACAATCAGAGGCATATACCCTAGTGGGTCTGAAGGTGCTTCCTGATCAATTAGGGGCATCATACTAAGTACTAGGGGCATCTCACTCATAGTACACATCTCATAAAGTCCTCGCGAGGCGAATTTCTTCAATTTCCCTAATAACTGGGGCAAAACTATGCAAGGCATGTTCTACGCTTCGATCAATACTCATCGTTGTGTTCCAATCAATACAAGTCCAGGAATGACAGTTACTATAAACACTGGGGGGCAATGTTCAAGGCATCCATGCCTCCCCACAGAGTCGACTTCACAGGATCATATCCCCACAGAGTAATCCTCAAAGAAGATATCTTCAAACGTACTGGTCCAACAAAAGACATAGCTCCTCAACAGAGTTCACATCTTTGACATCATCATTTCCCCGACCTTCTTCTCTTCTCCAAACATGGTTTATTAATATTTCTAAATCCCCAGCCAGGGTACATCAAGTTACTGGTCATCCCCAAGCAAAACTCATAAATCTCCAGCTGAGCATCTTCAAAAACAAGATCAGACATCAAAATCACAATGATACAAAGATTTATTTTCTCAATCAAGGATAAATCATCTTCTGACATCATATATCATAAACATATTCATACATTGCATACATTACATCATAATAAATTCATACATAACATGCAAGTTTCTCAATTATTTTGAGAAATTCATAATACATGTATCATATCATTGCATAAAGACTAACTCTACTTTTTCAGGATACAAGTGCCAGCAGATGAACAATATCTTTGAATTAATTCAGTTACTACGAACGGTACTGACACGATCATCTCTCCAAGATCTAATTCGGCCACCGCGAACGATGCCGACACAATCAAAGAAAGAGACAGACTTAATCATGACACTCAATTCAGAAAAGACCGACAACTGAGTCACAATAATGGAATCACGACAACTGAGTCACGATAATGGAATCACGACAACTGAGTCACGATAATGGAATCACGACAACCGAGTCACAATAATGGAAACACGACAACTGAGTCACGATAATGGAACCACGACAACTGAGTCACGATAATGGAACCACGACAACTGAGTCACGATAATGGAATCACGACAACCGAGTCACGATAATGGAATCACGACAACTGAGTCACGATAATGGAATCACGACAACCGAGTCACGATAATGGAATCACGACAACTGAGTCACGATAATGGAACCACGACAACTTAGTCACAATAATGGAACCACGACAACTGAGTCACGATAATGGAACCACGACAACTGAGTCACGATAATGGAACCACGACAACTGAGTCACGATGATGGAATCACGACAACTGAGTCACGATGATGGAATCACGACAACTGAGTCACGATGATGGAATCACGACAACTGAGTCACGATGATGGAATCACGACAACTGAGTCACGATGATGGAATCACGACAACTGAGTCACGATGATAGAATCACGACAACTGAGTCATGATAATGGAATCACGACAACTGAGTCACGATAATGGAATCACGACAACTGAGTCACGATAATGGAATCATGACAACTGAGTCACAAAAATAGAATCACGACAACAGAGTCACAGTAATGGCTTCACGACAATGGAGTCACGACGATTGAGTCACATATCTATTCCCGGTATTTAGTTCAGGAACGATCATGACAATCGAGTCACTACAATTAATTCACTTCACACTCCCAACATCCAGATGGCATCTGTAAGCCCATCTCCGATAAACTTTCTGTCAACACCTGAGGGCATCTTGAAGCCCATCTCCGACAAAAGTCCCTACTTCAGCTAGGGCAAATTCCTGGGTATTCTAGTGTTCAATCCTCTTCCATCTTCAGATCCCGACAGGCACACATGCCAGTCTACATCTTCAGATATAAGAAAATTGAACAGGGGCAACTGTCATACCCCAAAATTTGCCCATACTATTTCTCCTATTCAAATTCAAAGTCAAGACACCTAATATGGTTTATGATATTTCAGACTATCTCCATGACAAAACTCAGGCTCTAATTCAAAAGATTGATCATTCAATAGCTCAGAAAGTCAATAATCGACTAGTTTGACCTAAAAGTCAGCTATGGTCAAAGTACAGTCAAAACTCCTGATTTTTTGTAAACATCCTTCCATTGAAGTATCATTCACCATTTGATCAAGAATTGATCATGGTTCATCAAGGAAAGGTAAAAAATCAACAGTTCAAAAAGTTTCTAAATTAGGGTTTGTTTAGGAGAAAGTCAACTGAACTTTGACCAGCCATAACTCTCACATGGAACATCAGAAATTTTCCATCCAAAGCTTATTTTGAAGGAAATTTGATTCTCTACAATTTTGTCTTTCACATGCCAAGTCTAAAAATGCTTCATTTGAGAGATATGAGCCAAATCATTACAGGTCCTTCTAGGAGCTCGCAAAAAAAGCTGTTTTCTTCCAGGAGCCATATCATCACGATAAAATCTCCAAATGAAAAATATATTCCAAAGTGGCCTTTAGAGGACATCTTGGGCTTTCCAAAAAGTCCTATATCATCTTCATATGATAAATATTGAAGGATTTATGACTTTCTAAAGTTGGGTAAATTTCAAGGAATGCATAGAAGTCATTATGAACAAACTTGATTCTTTTGACTATTGGGCTTAGGTTCTTGGACTCCAAGCATGTTCATGATCCATTATAAGGCCCATGACACCATTGTTTTATTTTTATTATTATTATTATTTAATTTTATTTGGAGTTTATTCACTTAAATTCTAAAATAATATAAATATATGACATAAAACATAAAAGATATGGTATTGGCTTATTCTTTGATCAAATCTTGGATGAATATTGGAGCTTAACTTAAGGAAATTCGCAAGGAATAATGGAAGCAATATATGTTTCAAAAATGGAAAGATTTGCACTAATTCCAAATCAAATATTCTCACATGCCAATGATTGATTGTTTCCAATTCTTTTAACCCTAAAATCCTCATATATATATATATATATATATATATATATATATATATATATATATATATATATACTTGAACATACAGCCAGTAGGGGAGGACGAAATTGGAGAAAGAGGGAGCAAGATCTAGGGTTTCTAATTGACAAAAAATTTCAAAGAAAGCTAGGGCAAAGGAGAATCTTCGTGGCAGTCATTATCAACCATTCCCAAGCATTTAGTTCTTTTCCTTGAGCCTCCAGGAGTCGATTCATCTCCTTACCCGAGCCTACAAGTGACCTGAACGGTTCCATTCATCATCATAGTTTGTTTATACTTTCTGTTTTTCGAATCTCCTAATTCATGCATCATGGCTTGATTTCATTTATTTATAACTCTTAATATAGGCTATTAGAACATGTTTAACGCATAATTCATGAGCTTTAACGCAGGAACTGGTATTTGCCATTGTTGAAGCCATAAGCTTCAATCTGTTCGTATCACCACTTACAGGCATTTTGAAGAAAAACGGACAGCGCCATTGAATTCGTGGCATGCTGTTTAGGTGATCTGGGCAGCTTTTGTATGTTTGTTAACGTGTTTTCGCAGGTATCGAATAGCAGCCATGGAAGACGAAGCACTTGCGGAAAAATCCGCAGGTAAATCCGCATCAAAAGGCGCAACTGAATTCGCAAGTGATATGAAGAAGAAGATGAATAGTGCAAGAGAGCATAGGGCGGTGCGCGTGTCACCCATTTGTTGGTGGTTCAAAATCTTTTTTCTTCTCTCCACTCCCTATTGGTCAGTCAATAGTCAAGGATTTCACTTCTCTCCTCTCATTGGCTCACGCGGGCAACATATGGGTCCCACGTTTGACTTTCACCATTCATTCTTATTTTTATATATTATAATATGATTGGGATTTATTAACAATTGAATACTGCAGCTCCTTTGGCAACAGAAGGTGTTTACCACTCTTAGAACCTGGGTTCGATCCCAGGTTATGCAATATTTTTCTTTGCATTTGTTTGCTCGCAGATCAGGTCCATGCTCTCAATAAGAACTCACGGTGGACCATCACGTCTCCTCCATTAGATCTCCGGCGAATCAAGATCTAAAGGCCACCAAGCTGTAACCCCACCATGGACCACCAGAGCTCCACCACATAGAATCCCAGCTAAGTATTTTTTAATTTTTATATAAATTTTTTTTATTTCTTTTTCTTTCCTTCTTTCTTTTATTTATTAATTTTTTTTAAACTATTTTACATCTTATTTAATAATTGTATAGCCATTTATTTTATTTAATCGAAAGTCCGATCTTCCTTATAATATTAAAAATAATTGTTTTTTAGTCTTTTTAAGCTAATAATTATTTTAGGATAGTAATTTAATTTTAGGTTAATTTAATTTTATGCCTTAAACCTTGATTTTATCGTGATCACTAATCACTGTTAGGTAGATGTCATCCATCAACTTAGTGTCTTTTCTCCTAAAACCTCATTCCCTAAAAAAAATCAGGGTTTGCCCTGAATCTTTTCAAAAACCTTTCCTTTTTGTTTTAACTTATTTTAAACTGTTTTATTTGGTTTGTTTTCACCAATTAGGGTTGTTGATCTTTAAATGCACTAACACTTCTCTTCTTCGCGCCTACTTTTCAGGGTTATCTCAAGATCCTCCGATTACGCGCCATGCTAATCAAGAAGCTAAGTTTCCCATTCTTTTCTCGTTCAAACATCAGTTTATTTTATTTTTCCTTTTTTTTTCTAAAATAGGGTTTGCCTCGAATATCAATGAATCCCTCCTACACTCACTCTTATTTGTTTGCCTTTTAATTTTCAAGGTTGACCAAGAGTTCAAGGAAGATCAGGACATTCAATATTTTTTGATTAATTATTGTTCCTTCTTATTCTTTGCCTTTTAATTCCCCATCCCCGCAGGTGTTTATTGTAATAGCGTAGGATTTTCATTCTGCCTTTATTTTTCTGCTGTGGTTAGTAATCTTAGAGAGTGCAAGCCTTGAACTAAATTAGATAATTAATTACAAGATAACAATATCTGAATTAACCACCTGATTGTGCCACACACACACCTCTAAGGTAACGTCCTCTTATGCTGCCTTCTCGATCAAATAGTCAAGTCCCTTCGAGCGTAGGGACTCCTTAGCCTGTTGCCTTCGATAAAATCATCATAGTCCCTCGATATAAAGATCATGGTCCCTTCGAGTTGCCTACGATAAATATGATCTCGTCCCTTGATTAAATGGTGATAGCCCCTTCGATCGCTAAGGAGTCTTTACATGTTGCCTAAAAAGACTATTATATCCTTCCCTTAGACTACCTGCCCTCTTTATGGCAAGGGACAGTCTTGTGGCGAACGATTATTCTCGATGACCCCCACATCCAATTGAAAGACTTCTTGCCCTCTCATGGTATGGATAGATCCTTTCGCCCGAAAGACTTAAAGAACAAGAAAGACAGCGTAGGGTAGGTAGCTATTAATTGCTTGCTCACATTCAAATCAAATTCAAACTACTTTTCGCACCTCCTTTTCAAAATAATTTCAAAACAAGGCTACGCTTATTTACCAGCTAAAGTCCTTAACGAAATCTTTTTACTATTCACACACGACACTTCAAACTTTTCAAACAAACAAGTGAGCCAAGGAATTAAGAGCCCATGGATAACCATGGATGCAAAGGGTGCCTTACACCTTCCCTTTGTATAACCTACCCCCCGAACTCAAAATCTTTTTAAAAGGTCTTTCCTGTTCTTTTAGCCTTTCTGATTAATTTGGATAAAATAAAAGTCGGTGGCGACTCTTGCTATCCGCACATTTCGATTATAAAAGTCAGTTCACCGTATGACAATGATCATATCATAAACAAGTTTTCTCGAAGCCAGAACAAACAAGCATGAATCAAATCATATCGAAAGACAATTGTTTGACTATGTCCTAGGATCAATCTAGTCGATCCTGCGAGTAACCAAAGTATATTTTATAGTTTGAAGGACTAGCGGTTGTTTACCGGAAATCACCGTAAACAATAATATTGCTAGGAATGAAAATAGACTAAAAGAAAATTAAAGGAGAATTTCATTCAATCAAAAAGACTTGCATGGAAGTTGTTATCTTCTGGTAGAGAAGAGAACACATGTTTCATACACTGAAACTTCTCTAATAATTTAGTAACTTAGATAGATTAAGGGATTTGTATATCTGAGCTATAAAATTGTTTATTTAGAGGAGGTTTAAAACCCCCTCAACCTAAGACGTTTTAAAATGTTTGTCAAGCTGTCTTCCACGTGGCGTGCCACGTCAGCTTCCGTTTATGAAAGTTGACGGTAGAGACCAAAATTAGAAACAGAAAACTTTATGAGGATCATTCTTTGAACAAAAATGTTATAGAGACTAAAACTAGATTTTGGGTATTTATAGGGACCACAAACATATTTAATTCAAAATGTTATTTCTTATTTTTTATGCTGATGAATGTCATGTTTTCATATTTTTCACCAAAATAATGTTATTTCTTATTGTTGATACTGATGAATGTTATATTTTTTTTTAATTTTTGACCTACAAAATGTTATCTCTTATTGTTGATGCTGATGAATATAATATTTTTAGATAATGTTTACCTTTCAGGGCCATGCTATTAATGTTGTTGTTATGACTATCTTCAAACAAACATTTTATTCCGATTTGACTAATAGTGTTACTTGTACGATGTCCAACTTTCAAGTTCAACCTAATGACTTGATGTTCAAACCAACAAACCACAAGTTTCTCCTCAAATTCATTGGCGGTACAACCATTGGGGATGTTGACAAGCATGACATCCTCGATAAGTCGACCAACTTAACCCCTATTACGGATATAATCTCAGGAAAATGGCAAAAGAATATTCTTTGTGGTATTGTCATTCATAAAATCTCAAGCTATGTTTCCTTTTTGTTATGCACGTTTGTTTAAATGCCCATAATATTATGAATTATTTTAGATGTTATTGGTATCGTTGATGACGTAGGATACACTCAGTCACAAGCTGGAGAGAAAAAACCACAAGTCAACTTGCTTTTGCGAGATTTGGGGGATGTTTGTTAACAACATTCTTTTGGTGTCAATTTTTTTCAGGTTATGTTTGTTATGATCACTAATAATCTCCATTTCAAACCGAAGCAACAACACGTTGAATTGTACACTTTGGGAAGGCTACACAATGGATTTCTTCGACTACAAACAAAAAATCATTGATTCTACCAAACCTACTATCATTTTCCTCAAATATGCTAAAGTGAAGGAGGAACGTTCTCACCAACAACAAAATTATACATTATCATATTTTTAACTATACTTTATCTAAATATTTTATGTGATTCTTTTTATCTATATACTCTTCCTTGACTTTATAATAACTTCTTTATAGGCAAATATCCTCTTGCTGTTACAAACACATACAATGTCACAAAAATGCATATCAATGTCGGTTTTCCTGAAATCAATGATTTTATAAAACGGTACACACCCTTCCTATATGACTTATAACTTTATTCTTTCATGTGTGTTGCCATATTATTTGTAAGTAATGATTTATTATGCTGTCTAATTAGTTGTGTACACTTTTGTTGATAACTTTACTTCTACAACTTGCCTAAGGAATGTAACTTTGGAAAGTCAATAAGCACAACTAGCACCCCCACCGTTAGTGTTCACAGCAATCTTCTGGCTCACAAATGTCTCCCACACTTAAAAGTTTTTGGATAAATCTATATATATTTGAGTTGATGAGATCATCCAATTGGGCGAGGTTTATAACATTGTTATTTAGTTAACAGTGATTTCATTTCACACTGTCTTCTTTCACATTACCTAACATTCGCTTTATGTACATACCACATTCTGCGTGATTGTTGCAACCACTAATAAACTTATAGCATCAGAAAATGGTTTGTGCTACAGGGCGTGCCACCAGTGCCCTTAAGCTGCTAAGGGCGACAAACCTCCATTTGTTGCAAGGATGGACACCGTACTGAAGCGAAAATTTGGCGGTTTGCATTTCACTATGTGGTTTGTAATTTGCTTCTTTCTTGCTTTGGACTTATGTTTCTATTTTTTGTGTCGGCTAAGTAGGTTGAAGATTGTTGTTGAAGCTGTACATGATGGAAACATTGTGAAAATTGTATTTCCGGATCGCAAAGCCACCGAGCTCTTGGAAACTTCTGTTGCACAACTTTGTGCAACCATGACTTAGCTTAATATGTCCATATTTATCAGCTATGTTGTAATGTTTTCATAAATTAAGATAGGCATGTTGTCATGATTTTTTATACCTTTCTACCATTCACATTATAGGTTGGAATCAACGATCCACTTGAGTTTCCTCTTAAACTTGATTCAATGTTGGGCAAGAAATTTGCATTCAAAGTGAAATGGCAACCAAGATGGAAAAGTTGTTCATTCGTCCAGTTTTTAAAAGATGAACAACTAATCGCTCAAATTGAAGGTCCTCTTGCAATTTTTCAGGTAATCATCCTTTACAATGCTTGAACAAGGGTATCAAATGTTTCTCACACTGTAATTGATTAATGTTTCTATTTCTTCCCAGCCAAATGCAGTTATTCAGCACAACTCACATTCACTTCAAGTTTTAAACGCTTCCGGGTTTCCAATTACATTTACTTTCTGTTATCATTACAAACTTTACCGTAATCATTTGTTGTAATTTTGATCCATGTCAACTTTGAAACATATATTAGAAAGTGTAGGTGAGGATGTCACTATTAAAAATATAACTCCCATCACGGTAATTTTTTAGTCCTAACTTATTCTTTTCGTTTATCTACCTCACCGCATATCTATTGACTTTTGTCCTAACCTTTATGAAGGATGGTGAAATTACATCTACCCTTGTTCCTGATCCGGCTACCCCAACTACTTATGTGAAAAGGACGTCTCCAGACGATTCCACCGACGCCTCGCCTTAAGGCTCTTCCTGAAGGGGACCTTTCTTCGACTAAAGTGAAGAAATGCTCCAAGCGGGGAGAAAAAGTTATCGTTTGATGTTTACATATTCCGCTAGATATGGTCTATTTTTTTGTGTGTTATTGGTGCTTGCTGGCATTTTACAAAATGAACTTCAACCTTGACAATGGATATTATTTTTAATCAGTAAATTATTATGTAATGAATTTGATAGTTTGAATTGTGTACTTCATTTTATTTTATTTTGTGTGAGGAAATACACAAATTTTATCCTAGACATGTTGCAATGTAATTTGTAAAACTATTCAAATTACCTACTGAAAGAATGGAGGTTGTTTATGATTTCTCTAAAATTATGGAAAACATTTTATTGTACTTATTGAACTTTGATATGTATACTTGATCCAACAATAAACAAAACAGAAATAAAACTCAGTATGGATGGTTGTGAATATTTGGAAAGTAATATCTTTATGGTTGTAACATCATAAGTTGTAGTAAACAGAGTGAGTTTCTTTACCATTACACAATCTCAACCGTGACTTTGCAAAATACCTTAATTCCTGGTGATATGTTGTAATTATCCATTGAATAATTCACATATTATATTCACTTCAACACCCTTCCTGCACTAATATATGTCACTTCATGCAGAGCTTAGACATTTATGCCCACCAAACCAGATCTTATTGTTGTATCTCGCTGCTATTCTGGCGCAAATGATGATATACACTACATTAAAGTTGGTTAAAATACACGAGGTATGATAGTTATATAATATAAAACTATCATTAACAAATGTATTTTTATTTAAAGTAATCTAATATGTTATACTTCCCCCTCCTTTATACCCCAAACATATGAACCACCTTATGCCTTCTTCCCCATCAACCCTTTTAATTATGCAAAGTTATTGTATATACATGGGTGCGTAGACCATTTTTACATGGACCTACCATATCAACCATACTTCCATATATATGGATGAAAATAATGAATCACCAACTTCCATTACAAGAAGATGAAGAAAATTAATGTTCATGGACAAGAAATATCACAAATCTGATTCAAAAAAGGAGAATGTTATTGGTGCACCTTCGATCCCCGTCACAACATACTCCCGCTTACATCATACAACATCCTTGACAAATGATGTTAATACATCTCATACTGTACCCTCGAATGGAGTATTACACACCATTGCCCCCTCTGAAGAGGAAAAAGTTTGATATGACTCCTGGGATTAATTTGTTTCCCACTGTCAATTCCAATGAAGTTATTTCACCATCCAACCTCAGCTCCTCCAATTCGACCACTAATGTTGTTGTTTTTACTACACCAATTCATACACAATCAAGAAAAATACCACTGCAAAGTGAACAACTTCCTCCTTCGGTTGGTCACAAACAATCACATTCCTTTGTTGCCTCCCTTATAACTGACAATAACATTGGAGTATCTGCCACAAGAGAAAATAACTGTGCTTCCCCTTTGTGCATTACTAATCACACAGTTCCATTTATCCAAACTGCAACTTCCCATCCTCCAAACTTTGATGCATCGACTTCTCTTTATACCGAACCGTACAGCTCCACCGGTACCTCTTCAGCCAACATTCTTCGACACAATCATAGGAATGTCAAAACAAATGCCCATACTGTAGCTACTAATGCTGCATCAATATCACCTAACCAACAACTACCCCCGAATAATTCTTCATCTGATGGAAATTCCGATTCAGACTCGAATCATAGTCTCGCAAATTCATCATATTCCGATGTTGCCCCATTGGAAGAGGAATTTGATGATCATCTGTAAGGTTATTTTCATCACCATAACTTATTTGAATAACTACTATATTTGTCTAATTTTAAGTTGAATTTATTGTAACTCACAAAATACTTTGATGTTGGTAACCCGAGCAAGGAATGCGAACATTGAAACACGTGTATGTGGTATCAAGAACGCAAAGCCAAACAAAAAATACTACAAGTGCTAAGTTTCATATATGGTGCAGAAGTGGAAAAGTTATGCTGCCAGTTATGAAGCAGCCTTCACCTTTGTTACATTCTCTAATTTTAATTAGAACATCTCCACATAGTAAAAATTTCCAACAAAACATACGAACTTACAATGCGATGTTCTCTTTCACTTCACCTGGGATGAAGTTTGACACGCCGACTTCCAGGGGCCATGGTCCTCCTACTCTGCGACTTCATGGTCAGTCATGTCACCGCATCGGAATTATGTTGCCCGAGGTTGGGAAAACTCATTAATATGCTCAGCTTTACATCTTTGACACGAATAATGCAGTTAAAAACATAATAGATTGTTTCAGGTAAACCAAATCCCATAAACATGATTGTGAATGCCATTTTCATTGGAACCTTTAACTTTGGACTGTGCCTATTGCTAATTTTTGTGCTCTCTGACAATGTAGGGATAAAAAAATTGAAAAGGATTTAGTCACAAGTTTGAAGCATATGTTGGATGAAAAAAATGTCCATGAAAAAGCTTTTAGAAATGTAAGGGATGTTTTGAGAGGAAACACATTTCAAGACTTGAAGCTGAAACTGATTTCCAATCGTCCTGGTGACGGTCACGTCTATAACATGCCCACAGTGTCGGAAGTGGATGCATTGATTGTGGGTGATACTGACTTTGCGGAGCTACAGGACATCATCATCCACGAACGTGACGGTGGATTGCAAAGGATAGACAGGTTCAATCCGGCTTATCTTGGCTACCAATATCCGTTGATTTTTGTATATGGGGAAGATGATTACCAGGAAAATATTCTTCACAGGTACAAGCACGAAAATTAAGGCACCAAGAAAAGCTGTCAAACCATTAAAGATTGGCTATGTTTTTTACTACAAGAGCGCATTTCTGAACCAAAGAATTTACTTCACTCCCGATGACTTTTCCAACAGTTTTTGGTGGACGGTTACACTATGGTGGAATTCGAACGTCTTAACTGGTTGCGAAAAAATCAATCTAAGTTTAAAGTTGGTAAATATTGCAACTTACAACAACAAACTGATGTGAGTACATCACACCAAAGTGGGGAACAAGGAAAGAGGGTGGTGTTGCCTTCAACATTTGTTGGGATAAAAAGGTATATGGACCAACTTTATTTTGACGGAATGAAAATTTCAAGTAAATTGGGGTTCCCTGACCTGTTTATAACCTTCACCTGCAACCCAAATTGGCCAGAAATTAAACGTCAACTAGATCCCAATAACTTAAGCCCACATGACCGCCCCGATATTGTAGCCAAAGTATTAAAAATTAAATTTGACGAACTTATGCGTGATATAACAAGGAAACATGTTGTTTGATGCACTTTGGCATGTATGTCATTCCTTTATATTTCTTATCATACTTTATGTTCTGTTATTTACTTACATACCTCAATTAATCGTTTTTTATTTTTGGACAATTATGTACACCATAGAATTTCAAAAGAGAGGCCTCCCACACGCTCACATTATGATTTTCCTGCATTCTTAAAGTAAATAACCGACCCCTGACGACATCGACCGAATCATATCCACCAAAATACATGGCTTCGACTTTGTACAACTTGGTCAAATCGCACATGGTTCATGGTCCATGTGGTTTGTCTAGGCAAATATCACCGTGTATGAAGCACGATAAATGCACTAAATTCTTTCCTAAAAGGTTCATAGAAAACACTATTGTCGATGCAAATGGTTATCCTCTGTACAGAAGACAATCATCTACATACATCATTCAAAATAATGGCATCCCTTTGGACAATAGGCATGTTGTCCCCACAACAAAAAGTTATTGTTGAAGTACCAATCTCATATTAACATGGAGTGGTGTAATTAGAGTACGTCAATCAAATATTTATTCAAATACATCCACAAAGGACATGACAGAATAACCACCTCCGTAGTTCATAAGCCGCCTGAGAAGTCTCATGGTAACGAACCAGTTGATGAAATTAAACAATACCTTGACTGTAGATACATCTCTCCATGCAAAGCAAGCTGGCGAATATTCTCTTACAACATTCAATGACGAAAACCCGCCGTTGAACGCATGTTTTTCCATCTAATAGGTGAGAAGTCTGTGTACTGCACCGACCATGACCGGATGGAGAATGTTTTAGAGAGGGCAAGCGTCACGGAATCTATGTTCTCATCATGGTTAGTTGCAAACTAGACCTATGAAGAGGCGAACGAATTAACATACAGACAATTTGTGACCATGTTTGTTTACCATAAAAGAATGCGAATGTGCATAGATGGACACATACTGCTCAATTTTAAAGCCCGTAACTTTTGTTTCTCATGAGCCGACACATGACCTGATATAGGTCGACAAATGCACTAATATGAGTCGACACATGCAGTGTGTTGTTTTAAAAAATTGCATTCTTTTCTAAACTTCCAGTTTCTCTTTTTGCCTCCAACTTGCACACATAAATACCTCATACATGCATCATTTTAATGTTGATGAAACCATAAACATACAAAGATTACTCTTCATCTTCAACCTCACATCTATGCGTACACACAAAGAAATTACACATAATCATTTTTTGTTTGGATGCAACCTATATTAGGTTGATAATGTCTAATTTAGGTTGTTGAATTGTAAATTGGGTTAAGAATCTTTGGGGGTTTCATTGGGAAAAATTATGAAGATTTGTCTTCCAAGATCAAGGTGTTGATTTAGGGGTTTTGCACAAGACTTCACAATTTTGATTTAGCCGAGCGAAAGATTCGAAGAAGGTGGTTATATCAAAGGAGTAACGGTACTGGAGGATCATTTGGGAGTCTTGGGTCACGATAATTTGCAATTGGAATTAGCCGAGTGAAAGCTTCGATGAAAGTGGTTTTGTCGAAGAAGTAGCGGTAACCGGAGAATCAATTGGTATTATCAGGTTCGTGATTGACTTAAGATCAAGGGAAGAGAAAGAGTTAGGATCAACAACAAACATAGGATTTATAGGATTGGATTGCTACATTTCTCTTGTAAATAAATTTTACAAAGTAAAATTGATTATCTCATTTCCGTTTGGAATTAGGGGCAGACGTTGCTATAGCGAGGATGATTGGTGAACTGCCTAAACAAATCCTTGTATCCCCTCTCTCTATTTCTCTCATTTACTTTCAATAGCAAATTATTGAATTGTGAAATTGTGCAATCGATACGATTAGATAGATTCTATATCATTTCAAAACTTTTATATTGTGTTGATTACAATCCTTGTGATTGTAATTGGTTTTCAAATCAACAAAATCTTAAGAAAATTCTGATTAAAATTTACTGCACAATAAGTGCTCGATAAATTGCTTCTCTCTATTTTTTGTTTAATCATTTAATTTGAAATAAATTATTTGCGTGTTTAAATTCAAACGTATTGTGTTGATTGTTGAAATATATTGATTCGACGGCTTTTCATTATCATTTCAATCTTAGTAGTTTTAACGCATATCAAAGTTTTCCGATAACGGTTCCAATTAGACGAATTAATCTGGGTGTTTTCTGCTATCCATAGTTAAAACGTTTTAAAATAATATTTTCACCAAATAATTTTAATTAAGGATCTATTCACTCCCTCTAGATAAGTTTCCTTTGTTTAACAAGATAGTCATAGAATAAGGTAGGGCAAAGTCGGGGGTACGACAGTGTGTTACCGAATAATCGATATGTCGGGCTATTAACCAACACATAACATTAAGTCCTAACACTCGTAAAGTAGCGGCATTTCACTTCAATCCTCTTAGAAAACAGGTGAATATTGAGTTTATACCTATGTTTAGGATTAATACTCAATAAATAATTATCTTGGATCTAGTAACGACAAACACGTTTCGATGTCAGGTCACACCATGAAAACATGTTTTTCGGTTGTAAAGCTAAAACAACCATTAAGATTCAAGATTCACCAATATTACAACATGAGTAAAATTACATAGAATGTCATGATCTATTTAGTACATGAATATAATGACTACATCTAACCCTTAACAATATATATTTTAGCTACGCTTACTCATGGTTAGCGTAATAACTAGTCTTTCTAGAGAAGTTGACCTTGGAAGTGGTATACACCCTATCATTTGAGGAGCACTTCCGCCTTCAGACTTCCTCTCTTATTCTCCTACTGTATACCTGAGTGAACCTACTCTAATTCTGTACTCTTCCGATCAACCAAAACTCCCTTTGCGCTTTATTGAAAACTTCTATTTATAGGCAAAGATTTGAGGCTCTCACTAGGCATACCGCCCTTGCACCAAACGAGCCTACCATGATTTTCCACTTTGACCAACCAAGTTTTCTTCTTCAGCAAGCAATGCTTGCATGTATTCCACGTTTCCTTGGCCATATTTGCTCGAGTATTTTTGAGTTCATGACCTTTCGTTAGCTTTTTGATAAGTTTAAGAGTCAGATTTGTTATGCGAAAGCTTGTCAGAGTTGTTTTTGAGTTATTAAGAGTCATATTTTTATTTGTTTTGAGTAACTTTGACATGTTTATAGTTGTTTGAGTTTTTTAGATTTAAATCTGATGAACTTTAGAGTTAGAGTTGGAGGTTTTGACTTCTTAGAGCCGTTTTGAGTTATATTATTACTTGAGTGAGACCGTTAACTAAAAGATTTAATTTGAGTTGTTGAGAATTTGTAGAGTAAGACTTTATGAGTTATCAAAGTTAAAATTGAGTAACTCTGACATGTTTAGAGTTGTGTTGATAATTCTGGGAGTAAGTGTTCTTTTACCCTGTTAATGGGCTGAGATGAGTAATAATATATTTTTGCTCTGCTGATGAGTATTTGTGAATAATTATATAATTATTGAGTTGTAATTATATAATATGTTGAGTTGAGTAATTCATAGAGGAATTGCAAAGATGATATTACATTAGAAAATTTGTGGGTTTAGAGAGGAACCTTCTTGAATATTAGATACGAGTATTATTTGTTGCTGGGTATGAAATGAGATGTTAATTGTTGTTTGAATATGAGTTGTGATTGTTATTACTATAATTTATGAATTCATGTATATCGAATATAGGTAGGACTTCGGTCTAACGAGGTTACGGTTCACGATCTCATGTTTAGAGAGGAACACAGTTCAGAGAGGAACATGAGACATGGATAATTCAGTAACATAACTCTAGCATCTAAAAACTTGGTACCTCATACCTCTTGAGGGAGGAATATATTGCATTACATAATGCATTGTGATTGTTGTTGTTGTTGTTGTTGTAAATTATGGTGTGAAAATGATAATTGATGTTACTGTTATTTGAAAACTATCCTGACTGTTTTATACACCAATAACATCTGTGAAGTTATTCTCACCCCATATTTATTTGTTTGTGGTGTTCTGTACTCTCATGGAATACAAATAATCAGGTAGAGGAGTAGCTGTTGTTGAGCTGGAGGATGACATTGAAACCTCTTCATTTATTTACTGCTTTTTCCACGTTATTTAGTTGTTGATGGTGCTCTGATTTGTAACACTGGGATTGAGACGTTTTATTTGTTGTTATGATGTCGCTGCTTTGGATTATTTGTTTAATCAAATATTTTATTTCATCAAGACAATTTTAAAGTATGTTTGAAATTGAGTTCCGTTGCTGTTTTATGTTTTATTTTGAAAGAGTATGTTTGTTGAGCATGTGTAACACCTGTTTTGGAGAAATAATTGTTTATATTTTATAAAAATGTTTTCAGGGTTTTAGGTTGTTACATAACCTCCGCTACCGATGTGATAATCTTTTTGGTTGGTGACTTGTAAGTACCTCTATAAGCGCTCTCTGAGTCTTAAGTTTGCCTTGATTCCGATGAGCCCGCGGAGCCCAATTCACTTAAATTTTTTATTACCTAAAAAAATAATTAAACCCAAATAATTTGATAGCGAAGACAATGTAAAATTATAAATATTGATGTTTCCTCTCAATCTTTTATCATATAATCTACCCCCTCGCATAATTCATCTTCATTTATGATAATGTAAATAAAAGATGTTAATTTTTTTAGTGGCTGAAAATTTGTTATTTAAAAGTGAATAAATGAGATATTACGAGTTTAAATTCACTTCTTTACGGTCTGATGTCTCTATATATCTATCAATTTGACTACTTAAGTGTATTATTAAAAGATTGTTAACTTTACTTCCACCAAAACCAAAAGTAACAAAGCTTATAATAGTATTATTATCCCAAAAACAACAATTTAAGAAAATGGAGTGATATAATTTAGTAGAGAGGTGGTGTGGATAGCAAAACAAAGGGGGTAATATCTAATAAGTGTCAAATGATGTATTGGGTCATGGAAAGATGATCCCATTTTGCATCGAAAAGGCATTTTCTTCCTTGTTGCTGTTAATCAACTACTCGTATACTCATCCTATACTCAACAACAACACCATCGCGAAGATTCATTTATGTAACACATGTTCCATTCCGTCATACTTCAAATTTCCTTCAAATTCTTTATATTTTCCCACCGTCTGACTCATCATCATCAATTCATCATCATCAATTTCAACTTCAACCTCTCTCGATAATTAATTAATAATAATCGAAATCAAAGTGCTCTCTGTTTGTTTCGATAACACTCTTTCTCTCTGTTTCTCGCGATACACTCTTTCTCTCTGTTTCTCTCTCATCGCGATCTTTCGAAAACCCTACTCTCTCTCTCTCTGAAGCTGCTCGTGTGGATCGAGCAGTTTCAATTTCGATTCATGATGAATTGTAGTGTCCTCAATTTCGCTTATTGATTCTCATAACCATGTGGTTTTCCTTCTGGAGATCCAAAGATCGTTTTTCCTTGGATCAACTTAGGTAAATTTTCATTCTCAATTTTCCTCAATGCCGCATAATCGATAATTTTTTCAATAATCTGCGTTTGTCTCTTATCCATAAGCTTATAATTTTATTTTGCATTGTTGTATATTTGTAATTCAAAGTTTAATTTATATAATGAATAGTGAAATAGTGAAAAAATGGTAGATATGTGCTTAACGATAATATAGCTGTTAAGATTAAGAACTGATTAGTGAGGAGCTCATATGTCTCGCACAAGAGTTGTGCTTTTGTAAAATAGGCACCGACAGCTATGAAGCACGGCCACCTCAAACACGACACTGACACGCAATACTGGAAATATTTTGAAAAGAATAAATAAATTAAATGTACACGCCTATTTTCAGAGGTGTCATACTAAATAGACTGTGAGTCTTATTTGTGATGATCAAGCTGCCTTACATATTGTCTCTAATTCCGTCTTTCATGAGCGAAACTATTATTATATTCGCGACAAAATTGTGTTAGGTGAGATTGATACTTCATTTGTTGGTTTTAGTAATGACCAATTGGTGGACATTTTCACAATTTGAGGACAAAGGATAACTTGCATCTGTGAAAAGTTTGATGCCTACAATCTGAAGGCATTAGCTTGAGGGAGAGTGTTGAGATATATGCTGATTTGATTCTTTACTATGAAGATATACTCTATATAATAATTATATTTTTATTAGGATTTATATTATGATTGATGTAGCCCCGATCAATTCCGTTAATTAAGGGGTTCTCCATGTACAATTTTCATTATGAATAATATCAAGCTGAGAGCTAATCTCTAAGGCTTCATTTGGGAGTATGGAGGGGAGGGGAGGGGAGGGGAAGGGAAGGTTTTGAGGGAAAAAAATATAAGGATTTAAGTGGGAAGAGTTTGTTTTTATTTAAAACACAAAATTCCCCTAATATGGGGAACTCAATTTGTATTGAAGGAGGGTTTTGGAAGCAACCCTTTCCCTTCCCTCCAAATTCCCAAACAAAGCCAAAGCTATTATGTACCAAAACTTTATTCCAAGTTAGTGTGTGATTGGGTAAACTTCATTGATATTCCGTTTTGTTTATTTACTATGTTGCCCTGCTGCCTTGTGTTGTTTAGGTACTTAGCTGATCAGTTATCAAAAGTTCAAATAGTTAATGAGGTTAATAAGGTAATAAAAACTTTAGCTATGATTAGAACATTCTGACTTATTTCTCGAGGTTTCCTCAACTTCTCTATTTTTATTATTTGTGAAGGATTTTGTTATTGAGGCACTGAGATCAATCGCGGAGTTGATAACATATGGTGACCAACACGACCCAAGCTTTTTTGAGTGAGATTCAGTTATGCTTATATTCCTTGGTATACTTGTTTTTATTCTGGCAATTTATATATCCTAGCTTGTGGCAGATTTTTCATGGAAAATCAAGTTGTGGGGGATTTTGTACGTGTTCTAAAGCTTAGCAGGACTATTAGTATTCCACTTCAGTTGCTACAAACTGTTAGCATTATGATCCAAAACCTTCAAAGTGAACATGCTATATGTAAGTTGTTTGTCAAATGGAGTTCCATTTCCGCAGTCGCGTTATTTTCTACACTGGATTTAACAATGTTGATGGGCTTGGCTTTCTTCTTTATTGTTACTTTTGCAGATTATATGCTTAGTAATGAACATATGAACTTCCTAATTACATATTCATTTGATTTCCGCAATGAAGAGCTATTGTCATACTACATATCTTTTTTAAGGTTGGTTTTAATGTATCCTTATACTACTACTACTACTACTACCAGTGTACAGCAGTTGATGGTTACTCTACACAACCTTTGTTTTTTGCTTCCCTTTGTATAATTTTGCTAACTTATCCTTTAATATCTTATGGTCATCATTGAAGAGCAATTGGTGGGAAATTAAACAAGAATACTATTTCTTTGCTTGTGAAGACTCGCAATGTAAGTTTTCTGCTTTGAGTCTTTTTGCTCTGATAATGATTTAGGTTATTAGCTTAAAAGTAATTTGTAAGATGTTCTTCTGAGCACTTAGACTTGGTTATAGACTTATAGTTGATCTCATGTTTATATCTTAAGAAAGGTAGAGACTAGAGAAGATACTTAGTTTTGATTATTTTTAGCTGTATTCCTGCGGCTAGAGAAGGTGGGTTATATGGATTTTATTGTGCTTTGAGAATATTTTGAAATTTTATTGCATCAAGAAAAAAAAGAAGAAATGAAAGAAAAACTTAATGGTTTAAATTCAACTAAACTTTGATATTTTGTGCAGTCTGGAAAAATTGCTAGTCCTGTAAGCCAGGTAGTCTAATCTTGTGAGATTTGTAATTTTATGGATCAATTTATAATTGGGCATCCCAGTCTTTCAAGGATAATTAACTTTAAATAATGTTTGTACTGGGTTGAAGATGTCAGATAAATCTGCTTTTGTTTTTGAGATGCCAAAATGTATTTACCATACTTATCTGTGCATTTAGGATGAAGTAGTTTCATTTCCACTATATGTTGAGGCGATACGCTTTGCCTTTCATGAGGAGAACATGATTCGCGCTGCTGTGCGTGCTGTGACCCTTAATGTTTACCATGGTGAGATTTTTGCTGTTTTTTGGAGGCTGTTTGATATACTTTTTCAGTTTCTTTCTTAATTCAGTTATCTTATGATTACGAATATTTTTTGTAATATTTTTATCTTCAATTTTCAGTTGGAGACCACTCTGTTAATAGATATATAACTAGCGCACCTCACACAGATTACTTCTCCAATCTGGTTTCTTTTTTTAAGAAGCAGTGTATGGATTTAAACAAACTGATCTCTGATACGCAGAAGTAAGACATACATATTTCTTATTTTGCATGTTACATTCAGATTTCCTTGTTTCTTAAAGAGAAATTATGGTTTCTGAGACAGAAATCCAGGCCCAGACTCAAAGGCTACCATTACGGCTGCTGTAGATGAAATTGAGGACAATCTATATTACTTTAGTGATGTGATCTCTGCGGGAATTCCTGATGTTGAAAGGTTAATAACAGACAGCATTCTGACGCTTCTGATTTTTCCAGTACTTCTTCCTTCTCTAAGGATAGTGGCTGCTAATGTATGAAACTTACTTTACGGGTTTCTCTGTTTACTTTTGATTTATGCTATTCAGCAAGATCTTATTAATGTTTAGTAGCATGTTGACCAGGATATACAAAGTGATGTTGTCACTTCTCTCTACTTACTTTGTTGCATCTTGAGGATAGTGAAGATCAAAGATTTGGCAAATACAATAGTTGCTGCACTTTATTACCCCATAGAGTCCCTTACAAAATGTTTTGGGGGTCAAGTCAATGGAATGATACCTGATAATGGTTTTACTTCTGAAGGCGACGGGATAGATAATGATAATCTCGCCAAGAATAATAACAAAGGCTTGGTAGTCAATATTCCATGCTCACCTAATTCTTCAGGTTTTCATCCACAGAGTATCACCATGCTAAATAATGGTAGCAGTTCGAATGTGGCTTTGAGGTATTAGTCAATATTTTGGGGCACTGATTTAAATTTGATTTTCTGTTGATATTCTTATGTTAGATTAGGAAAAATGATCTTCGTTTTATTTTTATTTTTTTTTGGGCACAATGATCTTCATATTTCTGCGCCTTTGGAACTGTGACACAGTAAATATATAACTGCGGTTGTCACTGTTGACAGACCGGCTGTGTTTGTTTATGATTGCTAGGTAGTCAATAGTGGCCTCGAGCAGTGCTATCGCGGTGGCGAGCGGAAAGTGGAGCGAATTAGGGCTGCGGTCGCAGGGGGTTTTGCGTGGTGTGGGTGTGGGACGGTTTGTGTTATGGATCAGATTCTGGGCCGCTTTCCCTTTTTTGCATAAAAATTAAAATTACCCCTTTAAAGTTAAAATGTTTTAAGAGTAATTTGGGGTTTCCCTTTAAATTTTAGTGATATTCCTCAAACTATTTAAATGTAGCAGTGTTTCCTATACTCTGCTCTGCTGTTCAAGCTTCATCTTCATGAGGTTCGTCTCCTCATCTTCCCTCAGCAGTTCCTCATCTTCCCTCTAGTTCGTTTCGTTTCTTTTCGTTCATTTCTTTTCCATCTGTTTTCCCCCCATTTCATTTCCTTCTGTCTTTTCCCTTTGTTTTTTCTCATTTCCTTTCCTTCTTTCTTTACCCTATGTTTTTTCTCATTTCCTTTCCTCCCTTCCTTCTAATGTTGGCTGGCGAAACTGTTGGGATATCAATTTGAGGTGGAATATAAGCCAAGACTGGAAAATGAAGCTGCTGATGCATTGTCAAGCTGTCACGAGGAAGGGAAACAGCATTGATTTCTTACCTGAATTGGCTGGATGGTGCTCAATTAATTCAGGAAGCTCAGAGCGATGTGATAGAAACTGGTACGAATAGGAAGTATTTGTGAATAACAACTGAATATTATTGATTAATCTCTGGAGAAAGGTAGATAACAACATACATTTACAAACACGTTCTTCCCAAGATTTGAGAGCTTGGCCTATTCCTTTCCCAAATGTTAGAGAGTTGGGTCTCTCCCTTACCAAATTCACTCTGAATTTCTAAGATAAACTGCCCCTGCTCAGCATCTTTCCTATTTATTGTTACACACCACCCAGAACTGAATAGGCATCTTGGCTAGTCTTTTCCTCTGAAAAATCAAAATTACCTCTTAAATTTAAAATGGTTTCATCTCTCTCGGCACTTCGTTCTTCCCTCTTCCGTTGTCTCCTGATCCTCCCTCTGCTCCATCGTTTCATTATTTGATTATGAATATTTTATGAGTTTTGAGTTATTTATATTTATAATTATTATATGTAATTTGTCCAAAAATTTTCAAATGGCGGTCATCCCGCCATACGCTATCCTGCCATCCCACTTTTTGGGCCGGCTGCTCCACGCCGCTATCCAGGATTGACTACTCTAGTAATGCGACACCCAAAGTTCTACGGTATTATTCTTTAATTGAAAGGGATTTTCCCTATTTCCTTTTGTGCATATGTTGGTTTCTATCAGATTACTTCATAAGGAACTGGAGATGGCTGCAAGTGATGAAACTGTACCTGAAAAGGTAATTTGACAGAGAGTTACTGTCGGGGAGTGTAGTTCTGTGAAGCAGAGCTTGATTAAGTGGAAAGACAGCTCAGCAGAAGATGTTACACGGGAAGATTATGAATATATGCTTGGGATGTATCCTGAATTTAACCTTGAAGACAAAGCTATCCTTATAGAGGGTGGTATTGATAGGAACGTGGTGGAAGATATGGGTCAGTCTGCATCAGTTAGAGAGAATGGGCCCGAAATATGGATAGTCTATAGTAGGCATAGTGTTACAGGGAAATAAAGGGGGACTGAGCTGGCAAAAAACATGGGAAGCAATTGATTAGTTAGTTATATAGGTGGGGAAGGGGGAGAGAGAGAGGGAGGTAGGAAAGAATTTCTGTTATTGAAAGAGATTGAGATCATCATGATATTCTTGGTGAGGGGAGCTTTTGGCTTTTGGGGTGATAAAATATACATTCTATCAGATTCTTCTTTTTCTAATCTGTAATTGTTGTCATGTTAATACAATTCACAGATTTTATCTATTCTTTTGATTAACTGTTCTATTACATGGTGTTTCTGATTGATGTAGGGAAGTTTTGCTTGAATATGTAACTGACGGGGCTGATTTACAAGTTTTGGGTTCCTTGAGTGTGCTTGCCACTCTACTGCAAACTAAAGGTTGTACATATGAATGTCTATTTGCTTCATCGTTGCACTAAGTTAAGTTTTCTTAACATATCCCATTTTGCAGAACTTGATGAGTCAATGCTAGATGGGCTTGGAATTCTTCCACAACGCAAACAGCAAAAAAAGCTCTTATTGGTAAGTTGCATCTGCCCGATTCTGACTTTTGTTGGTTAGTTAATTAGTTAATGAGTAGTTAGTAGTTTTATTGAGAGATAGTTAGGCAAAACAAGACATGCTGCCTATCAATAAATAGGAGGGGATTAGAGAGGGCGGCATCTTATCATTTGACAGGAATAGGGCCTTTTGGAATTGGAAGGTAGGCAGACCCTCAAAGTGCTGCCATTGTTTGTAATATACCTGTTGGCTCTATCACATAGTTGCTTTGTGAATACTGTTGAAGATACCCGCTTCATCCCCAAGTACCATTATTACTGTAATCTGTAAATAAAATAAAAAGAAAAAAGATGTTAAGAATTACTGTTAATTGTCTTGATGGAACTGATTATTATCCACATAATTCTTGGACTTGATATTCTATAAATGATGTGGAGGATGGTGGTGAAAGGCTCCCTTCAAGGCTGTGTGTTGGTGGCAAGAAAGCTGTCTTGTGGATAGAACAAAAAAGAGGAATGTTTGATGATGGACAGGAATAAAAATATGAATTGCTTGTAGAAATGAATTCGTTTCAATTAAGTTTTTGCTGGGAGCTCATGTTATACGGAAATAAAGTTTGGATACGTGAGAACTTGGTTTATATAATAATACATTATTATCGTGTTTGTCCCGTACAACATCGCAGTTCTTACCGTGGACCGGTAAGATTTCCCCTTCAACTTGAGCGGTACCCTAAACCTTAAACCCTAAACCCTAAACTCCTCTCTGATCCTACATAAGATCTTGATTTTGACAACCTTGGAAATAAGGATCATTTCAGTAGGAGGAGGGGAAGTAGTTCATAGTTTTATTCTAGTGAAGTGACTTGGTACTTTTTTTTGACTTTTGAATAATTCGGTCTACTTTTAATATGCTATTTGATTTCCATTGCATGTTTGTGCAGCAAGCTTTGGTTGGTGAGGCTTCAGGGGAAGAACAACTTTTTTCTTCTGAAACTAGTTTGACAAGAGATGGCATTGCATGCGAGCTTGATGTTTATCTTGAAAAGATCAAGGTTTGCAATTTCCTCTGTTTTCCGGTGTTATCTTGATGCATTTTCCCCCTACCATATAATTTTCACTTTTTCCTTCTTGAAGGCATGGTCAATTCTATCAAGTTTATTAGTCTTACTAGTTGGCTCGGCGATTAGATTTAAATATATCTGATTATTGTACTCTCCTCTTGATTTATTTTATATGGAGGTATATGTAAAGAAATGTGGTTGGACCTAACTCATCCCTACAAAACCGGCTTGTAGGGTGAGGATTGCCCCCACTTATAAGCACATGTTTAGGCTATATATTGTTCGATGTGGGACTCTTAACAACACCCCTCACGTCCAGGACTAGACAGCTGGAGTGTGGAAATAAATAGTGGGTGACCCGATAGCGGAAACCATAATAGACGACCCACCAGATCTTAAACGAGGCTCTGATACCATGTAAAGAAATGTGGTTGGACCTAACTGATCCCTACAAAACCAGCTTGTAGGGTGAGGATTGCCCCCACTTATAAGCACATGTTTAGGCCATATATTGTCTGATGTGGAACTCTTAACAGTATATATATATTCTGATACATCTAGATACAGTTTACGAAAGGTATACTTAACATTGTGTTTTATTATGATATACGTCTTTATAAAAGGTATATGCAAATTAATATAGGAAAGTTCATAAATAAGAAATCAACTATCCAAATAAAACAGTAGAATAGAAGATACTCTCCTAAATAGATTATATTTTACCTAAATAGATGATACTTTCCCACTGTAGACAGTAATTACATTTTTTGGGAAATCCATTGTCAAGTACAATACAATGCTCCCAGCTAGGATACTAGTGTATGTAGGGGTTTGGTAGTTGCATTTTCACTTCATCGTTCAATTTATTCCTTATAAGTTTGTTGCATACAATTAACTGGTACAAATAAAATGCACAAATACGACAGATTTTCAACAAAATTTTCAGGTACAGTTTGTACATCATATTCATAGATACAGATACTGACTAAATGATTGTTTGATATTTTGAATCTCTTCGTGACAGTTTCTAATAGATTATATCTGAAATTATAGTAATAATTGATTCACTTATTACTATTGCAATGTATTTGTGGAGCAAACTATTATGTTAGCTTCATTTTCTTCCTTGTTGATATTTATAAGATGTTTTGCTTGATAATGGCTTCCTTAGTTTTTGCGTACCATGTTTTACAGGAGCTGTATGGGGTATCTTTTCAGCTTCCAAATGTGATGCCAAGTCCTCGTGTACCTAGATTTCAGGTACATGTTTATATTTGATAGTCTTGTTGACACATACTTTGCAGAAATAGTCAAATAATTATACCTATTCTACATGGAAGTATCTGACTCCTTATTAGTAGAAATACCTTTCCTGATTTAGGTATTGAAAATGTAGCATCTAACATATTTGAGGATTACCATAGCACCTAAACATCATGGTTGTCAAATTCCTAGTAATCTCTGAATCATACAAGTTCGGAACTCTAGGTATTGAGATCAAGTTAACTGCTGAGAAAATCGTTTGTGTAAACTTGGGTTTACTTGCATAGACTTATATAGAGTTGTGACTGTGAGTGAGGACAAATGAATGAGCTTGCAACATAATGAATATTTTCCCTGGACATGCTAAATTACATTGGTTCAGTGTATTTGAAAAACTTAAAATGCAATAGCAGCATGAAAAAGGTCTTTAGTGCACAAACCATCTAATTTTCTGCTATAATGCATGTGTCCATCCATATATATTTTCCTGTTCCTCCATTCACAGCCGCATTATTATTGTGCCTTTAACTAGTGTTTTCTTTTTAAGCATTTCACCAATATTTGATACCGAGGCGGCCAATAGCATTGCTGGTCAAAGGAACTAATAGATTGTATGTATTATAAAATACTAGTATGTAGCTTACCTATCAAAGGATCTTCTAGACTAAAATGCTACTCGGATCATAATATGTGGTTGATTTTATAAATAAAAATGTAAGTACCTGCCTAACGGTAACAAATAAAATGAAGTTTGGAAGTTCACATGCGAAAATTTGAACAAAAATAAGTATCTGCCTGGTGTCACTAGTTTGACCATTTAGTTTATGCGATGATTTTCTAGATTCTATAGGATAAAATTACAATGCTCTAGTAAAAGGGTCTTTATCATTTTTCCACTTTCCACTCTGACATGGCATTTTTCAATAAAATGTCAAGCAATCTTATTTTATTATTACTTGATGTTTGAGCTTAGTAATTTTTTAATTTATACGGGATGTTTTTTTCAGGTGCTTGATGCATTAGTGAGCCTCTTTTGCCGTTCTAATATATCTGCAGAGACACTATGGGATGGTGGCTGGCTTTTACGCCAGTTGTTTCCTTACAGTGAGTCAAAATTCAACAACCACCACCTGAAATTGCTGAAAGTAAGAACATATGGGACTTTCAGTGTTTTATTATATTAATTACTCTCTCCGTCTCACAATAGGTGTTTTCTTTCCTATTTTTATTTATCTCTTTAGAATACTAATGTGATATTTATTATTTTTTTCCACTAATTTACCCTTATTTATTGTATTTTAATTCATATAACTACTCCACTACCTATTATTAATAAGACTATTTTAGTAAATGACTCTCATTTTATCATTGAAATCAACTCAATTAATATTATCTTAAAAAATGTGAAAACTTAAAAGAGGACACCTATTGTGAGACGGAGAGAGTAATAGGGACTTGGGTGTTATGTGGTGCCTAAGTCCAACATCAAGTAGTTTAATGACGTTGTTCTCCCCCCTTGACAGCCCATCTATAAGGGGGTTATTCCTAAATTAATGACGTTGTTCTCCCCCCTTGACAGCCCATCTATAAGGGGGTTATCCCTAAATTTTAGAAGGCTGATGTATAATATCCTGGAAAAAAATGTTCCTTTATTTGCGCACATAGTAGGTGTTTATGGCTTATAAGATGATCGCTTGCAATGAAAGCATTTGGGCCAATGACACATAAAATAATTTATAGCTATCTAATACATTAAATATATGGTTATAGACATGAAATAACCATATTCCCTTTTGATTATAGTGAATAATAAAATGAGTTTAATATCTGTGCTACGTGAATATCTTAATTTCAGTTACATTTATTTTCCTTCCGTTGCAGATTTCATACGAGAATTCTGCTTGTGCTCTTGAAAAGGAAGTTAAAGGTTTCTGGCCTGACCTTCTTATTACCGTTCTTTGTGATGAGTGGAGAAAGTGCAAAAGAGGTGATTTTAATATTTCTTGTTATGCCAAATGGATTTCTATGTTTGTGTGGCTTACTTTTGTGCTTGATTCATATAACTTTCGAACTCCAGCAATGGAGTCCTCATACCCTCCAAAAGAACCAAAGTGCGTGCTTTTTCCACCTAGGATGCTCTTTTCAGAAGGTAAGCATGTAACCTTGTAGTTTTTTCAGTATTTATTTATTTTCTTTGGCTTGTTGTTATGTCGAGAATAATAAGAAGGATTTTAATACTGTTTCTGTTGTTCCTACAGAAGATATACCTGAGGGATCATCATTTACTGCTGGAGAAAGAATGCATGAGTTGGTGAAGGTCTGCCTACACTTATTTATTGTCTTGTTATATTCTTATAAAACTGCACTGGGCATAACATGTCGTACAGTTGGATTTTCCTCCATTCCGATTCTTCTTAGATTGCTTACCTTTATACTGAAGAACTTTACATTGGTTCCCCCTCTCTCTTGTAGGTATTTGTACTTCTGCACCAACTTCAGATGTTCACTCACGGTAGAACTTTGCCTGAGCAACCTCTTATTTATCGTCCTTATGATCATCGTATGGATTCTCGAGCCCAGACTTCTGGACTTATGTCAGTTCCAAAGCCAGGCACTGAAATGAACCTTGGTAGGTGTTCTGAACTGCGATTTTGTGTATTCTCTCATGACTGGTTCTGTTTATATTTAGGTTGTTTACCTAGATATACTTATTAATAACTCTATATGCTATCAATGAGATTCCTAGTACTGATAAGCACCTCATTTATGATATGTACAATAGTAAGAGTTATCAGCCCCCGATAGTGGCACGGGTATTAAATTTCCTTTTATACCCCATATTTTCTTGAAAAGTTATCAGTCTTATATGTATTAAGTTTCCTTTTATACCCCATATTTTATTGAAGAGTTATCAGTCTTATTTATAAGAAATAAAAGATTACATCACTAAGGAAGCACCTTCAAAACAGTTGATACTAATTTTTTTAGTTAAAAATACCCTTAACACTTACTAAATGAAACCCACTCGCGTAGGGAAAATGAATTTAGTTAAAATTAAACTCACAATAAAATATGGGATATACAAGGAAATTTAATAACTAACGCACTTAAAAAGTGTGTTTGACAAAAAAACCTAATTGTTTATTTTTTACGTGCAGTTAATGCCGTGCCTTGTAGAATTGCTTTTGAGAGGGGCAAAGAGCGCCATTTTTGTTTTTTAGCAATCTCTGTAGGAACATCTGGTTGGCTTGTGCTTGCTGAAGAATTGCCTCTGAAGAAGTCCTATGGAATTGTTCGGGTTGCCGCACCTTTGTCTGGGTGCAATGTATGTATAGTTGTCTATTACCCTTGCATCTTAATCTTGAAACACGTAGTTTTATTAGCTGAAAATTGTACAAATTTATATTGGTTTCCATTCAGAAAGAATCCGCAAATCTATAATTTAAATATGTTACAATTATTTTTAATTTGATCAGTCATGTATAGTAATGTTACAATCATCTTTGTCCTCATTCTTTAGCCCAGGATTGATGATAAGCATCCAAAATGGTTACACCTGCGGATCCGGCCTTCTGCTTTACCTTTTCTGGATCCTGTCAAGTACAGTCCTCATGGGAAGTTAAAGACAAAAGCTTTTGTTGATGGAAGATGGATATTGGCATTCAGGGACGAGGAGTCTTGCAAAGCTGCTTTTCTCATGATTCTTGAAGAGATTAATTATCTATGCGACGAGGTTCATAGAAGAATAAAGCCTTTGCTCAAGCTAGAAACCGTGCTAGACATATCAAGTTCGTCTGCACCTGTTTCAGAGGATTCTTCTTCACATACATCACCTCCCAATTCATTGTAAGTTTTTGACTTAATTCATAATAATAGGCTGTTTACTCTAGGGGTAGGAAATTATTAAGTCTGTCACCCTTTTGTATATGCTCCCAAAATACATACCAGATTTGTAGATTAGAAACTGTGGCCTAGTGTCATTCTTTTTGTATACTAGTCTTTTCTTTCCTGATTTGTAAATTTACCCTTTTTCCCATTCTTTAGGAGCTCTAATTTAGGCCCCATATTTTTCTTTTATATTATACATTTGTAATCTCTGTATCAAATGTAAATTTGAGGGAACTCCGGAAAGAGTTTTATTTCCTCCTTGTTCAGACAGTTTTTGTTGTTTCTACTTGTTTTATATAATATAGAATAATGAAACCTTTTCTCAGTGCTAATGACAAGTACTTTAACCTCCCCATAGTTGTTATTTATTGAGTGATGTACACAACCCCACAATCATTTGCATTGTTTTCATAATACGATTACAGTTAGTTTAACTTTGATCACTACTGCGATATTCTAATTATTTGGGCTGTTCATGGAAAAGATGATTTCGCCATAGAATCCTTGGTTAATGAAACCACCTCATAGGTTGTTAGTTCTACTTTGTTAATGAAACTACCCGCCAAGGTGATTTCGCCATAGAAAAGGACTTAATCAACTAATCTTGAAAGATTACAAACAATCTATAAGAGTCTAGAAATACACTTTAGCCCTCTCAAGCATACAGACTAACAATTTGGTCACTTGAGGAATACAAATCTCAATAGATTTACAAATAAAAATGTTTACAAGATATTACTTTTGAATAAGCAAATTGAAACACAAATTTTAAGAACAAATGATAACACAATTTAATGAGCAACAACTCTTGTGTTCTAGATATTCTTAGAAAATAGATTTCTCACAATAGAGTGTTTAGAATAATTTCTCTAAGACATTTCTTTCTCTTTGAAGTTTGTTTGTTGATTTTGAAAATATAGCTCGAGAAGCGTGTATTAGCTTCTTGTCAATTAGCTTGATGTCAAATTGTTACATCTTCAAAGTATAGTGTCTCATATATATAATTCCATGGAGATGACTGAGAAGGACAAGTTGAAACTTTTCTTGTAGTTAGATGTAACAGCTCCAAAAAGATCGTGGGGGGGGGGGGGGGGGGGGTCAAAGAGCACACCAACGCCGGATTCGTACAATACGTCCTTATTGTACCATCTATCTTCTGGTATAAGTTTCCGATCATTCTTCTTTGAGATGTACTTCTGTTTTGAAGTACAAAAAGCATGGAAGAGATCAAGTAACATAGATGTTCCAAGAGAGTTAAGTCTTCAGAGTCAGAATGAAGTCTTAGACTATGTACAATGGGGGTGTTGAAATTTTTTTCCAACTGTTGAATTCATGCAATGATATGTTTAATAGCTTGTTTAATATGACGTGGATTACTTTGTGTTGAAAGAATTCAACATGTTGAATGAATGAGAGTGGGGGCCACATACAATATTTTGCAAAATCCTATTGGTTGTTGTGATTATTTGAATTTTCAGTGTGTTGTGAATGGTGGTAAAGTAGGGTATTGAATTTTATTAAACAAAACTATTGTAGTGAGTAAAAGTTGAATGTGTGTTGAATTATTAGGTGGAAGAGAGAGAAGATGATGTGGAGTATAAAAAGTGAAAAAGTAGGGTGTTGAATTTGGAAACCATTGTAAATAGTCTTAAGAGTTGAAGCAGCAGCTTATCTGAATGGTGCATCTTGATTTCTGAGCTGGATGCAAAAGCTTATTTAAGCCTTGAAATCTTGATTTCTGATCTGATAGAAGTTTATCTTTAGAAACACTTTCATGTAACCTTTTCTGATGAACATTCAACATTCATCAGAACTGTTGATGTCACTTCAAAAATTAGATGAATAGTTCTTCTAATGTGTGTTACGCTGATTCTGATGATTTTCTGGACATTAATCCTTAATAAACCGAAATAGTAAATCTGCACATTTAAGAAACTATTAGAGTACAAAGTTGTTACATAAAAGTATGTGTTGTTATCATTAAAATTTAAAAATTGAATGCAGAATCCAATCTTGTTCTAACACTATTTAACATAGTTGAATGACTTATTTACAAATGTTCAAATAAAGTAGGCTTTTAAGTAGGCTAGTAGACCAATCATGCCTTCGAAAAGACCAGACTCAGAGCTTAGGATAGGCTACAAGCCAAACTTATGCTTTGAATTTTTAGATGTCCCAAGAGAGTTAAGTCTTCAGAGTCAGAATGAAATCTTAAGTGTTGAAGCAGCAGCTTATCTGAATGACACATCTTAATTTCTGAACTGGATGCAAAAGCTTATTTGAGCCTTGAAATCTTGATTTCTGATTTGATAGAAGTTTTTCTTTAGAAACACTTTCATGTAACCTTTTCTGATGAATATTCAATATTCTTCAGAACTGTTGATGTCACTTCAGAAATTGGATGGATAGTTCTTCTAATGTGTGTTGACGCTGATTCTGATGATTTTCTGGACATCAATTTTTAATCAACCGAAATAGTAAATATGCACACTTAAGAAACTATTAGAGTACAAAATTGTTATATAAAAATATGTGTTGTTATCATCAAAACTTAAATATTGAACGCATAATCTAATCTTGTTCTAACACTATTTAACATAGTTGAATGACTTATTTACAAATGTTCAAATAAAGTAGGCTAGTAGACCAATCATGCCTTCGAAAAGACCAGACTCAGACTTAAAATTAAGCTTAGGATAGGCTACAGACCATACTTATGCTTTGAATTTTTAGTTGGTCAGGCTAAGGCTTGGCAAAGTCTAACTCGACCCAGCCTGAAGGTAGAGAAAAACACACGAAGCGGGGGCTTGAATTGGGTTTTTTAAAAACTTTTCACTTTAGAAAAACTATTCGCAAAAGTTAATGAGATAGTTAAGAGGGTGAAGAAAAAGTACACGTTCGCTTATACAAGTTTACCTTAGAAAAGGGTAATCTTGTCCACCCGCCAAGGTGATTTTGCCTTAGAAAAGGACTTCATCCACTAATCTTGAAAGATTACAAACAACCTCTAAGAGTCTAAAAAAACGCCTTAGCCCTCTCAAGTATACAGACTAACAACCTAGTCATTTGAGGAATACAAATCTCAACAAATCTATAAATCACAATGTTTACAAGATATTGCTACAAAAAATCAGATTGAAACATAAACAGTTTAACTCAAATGTTAAAAAAATCTAATGAGCAACAAATATTGTGTTCTAGATATTCTTAGAAACTATATTTCTAACAATGGAGTATTCATTACAATTTCTCTAAGATATTTTTTTCTCTTTTTCTGTTTGAAGTTTATTTGTTGAGTTTTGAAATATTGCTCGAGTAGTGTTGTTGTTCTCTATAATTAGTAGCTTCTTCAAAGGATAGTGTCTCACACACACACACACACACATATATAGTCCCAAGAAAATGACCGTTGAGAAGGATAAGTTGAAACTTTCCTTGAAGCTTGATGTAACGACTCCAAAAGGTCGTGGGGGACAAAGAGCACACCAAAGACGAAATCATACAATACGTCCTACAATAGTGGAAAAGTTGATGTATTGTTGTACCATATTGCTTCTATTACAAGTTATCTGATCATTCTTCTTTTTGAGATGTACTTCTCATCTGAAGTAGAGAGAGCAACGAAGAGATCATGTAACGTAGACGTTCCAAGAGAAAATATTCTTTAGAGCCAGAAAGAAGTCTTTAGAGTTGAAAGCAGCAGCCTATCTAAACGACGCATTCTGAATTATGAGCTGGAAGCAAAAGCGTATCTGATCTGAACTCTGATTTTGAATTGTAGCTTAGCTTCAAAACATATGTAATTCATTTCTTTGATGAGTCATTCAACATTCTTTAGAACTGCTGATGTCACTTCATAATTTAGATGAATAGTTCTTCTAAATGTGTAATGACGATGATTCTGATGATTTTGTGGACAACAATTCTTATTCAACCAAAATATTAAATCTTCACACTTAAGAAATTATTAGAGTACAAAATTGTTACATAACAAATATATGTGTTGTTATTATCAAAACTTAAAGATTGAATGCAGAACCAAATCTTGTTATAACAATCTCCCTCTTTTTGATGATGATGATGAATAATGTTTACAGGGTAATATCACAAAAAACAAAATAAACAAATCATAATTTAGATAGAGAAAACTCCCCCCTGAGATGTACAGGCTCCCCCTGAGTCAAAGACTTACAGATTTTAGAAAGAAGGGATATCCGAGCATTGTTTGGAAGACTCCACCTGATTTAAACAATCTCCACCTGAATCTAAAACTTAAGACTTTATTAGAAATGTAAGGTTTTCTAAGCTTTGTTTGAATTTTATCTGATCTTGTTATAAACATTCACTTAATCAGAGCATCAGATATCAGAGCACTTAGATCTTTACGTATCAAAGCTCGTGAATTTTCATAAGTCAGAGTGTATATTTCTCATGTGACTCTGGGCTTGGTGAACCAGATCTGAGCATGATAGTATCAAAGCATTATGATTTCTAGTATTAGAGCACATCTGATTAATTAGTATCAGAGCATTTGAATCAGTAGTATCAGAGCGTTTATGGTTAAATAGTACTAGAGCTTTAAGACTTGGGAACTAGATATTTCTGAACATTAGAGCATGTATCCTCAGATATTTATCTTATCAAATATTTCTAACCGACCATAAGAAGTTTTCTCATCTTTATCAAGATATAATTCGTTTATCAGAATTAGTGTATTCATGAATCTTGAATTTTTTAAATCTTTAAATCTTATTTTTCAATGAAAATATAAGCAGCGAGATTTGTTGAGAATTAGATATAGATCAAAATCATCATCATATTTCTCCCCCTTTTTGTCATAATAAAAAAGTTTAAGACAATAAATAATTGATTTCATCATGATTAAGCACATAATAAGGAACAGAGAGAGAAAAATGAAGACACAAATTTCATTTCATTGAAAGAGAATTTACATCATTTGAAACTCAAATGAAACACGAGAAGAACCCAGATAGGATCAAAACCTAAGAGAGTAAATAAAAGGAGTAAAAGACAAAATGAAATTTCATCCAGATCTTGCGATCATAATAATTTCTATTTGTATTGATACACCCTTCCACTAGCTCCCACAAAGGTACGCCAGCCTTCATCATCTGAATCAACATGAAATCTGAAGGAACTTGTCTTCAAAGACTTCATCTTGGATACATACACTTTTCCAGTATTTGAAGTTCCAGTGGTAGATTCAGTTAAGAATAAACTTTTCGAAGGATCATAATTGGGTAAGGAGCACTTTTTGGAAGAACCTGGATGATTAACAAGATTATCTAATTTGATTTTCTTTTTACAGGCGAATGTTTCAGATGCCATGATAGAAAATAGAAGGAGAGAAAAAGTGAAACTGAAAAACTGATGAAGAGATGAAAATAAAAGAAACAACAAGGACTCTTATAGGAGGGGAGAAAACGTAACTGACAAGGGAATTGATTTGTTACGAAACATATCAATCTTGAAAAACTCAAAGCCGTTAAGACAGATTTTGAAATAAGAGAGATTAAAAGGACCATCATTTCCAAGACAATTGTCAGAGAAATAAATGGTAAAAGACAAACGAAGTAGGAAAATAGAAGTTTGTGCTTAACCAAATTTATTCTCAATTAAAGCATTTCTTAACATTTCCAATCATAAACATATAGGGTAGGAATATAAAGAATTTTTAACTATTCTCAAAACAAAATTTCCCATTCCTCGATGTTTTGTTCCAATAAATTGGTATGATATAAGTGACATAAGTCAAATCATATACTCTTATTTGCAAAACCCGTGACTTAATGTTCTTAGAGTCAAGAATACCAACAGGTTTTTGACTAGAGATGTTTCTGACCAAGACATATTCTAACTTGTAGAAGTATATTTGACCGAAGCAAATAACACATATATTGTCAAGATTCATTCTGGACATAACTCTATTTTCAGGTGTTAATGAACAGAAATCTATCTTCAGCTAAGGGTTTTGGAAAGATATCAGCCCGTTGATGGTCTGTATCTATAAATTTTAAAAGAAGGTTCTCGTTCTGAACATGATCTCTAATAAAGTGATGCTTGATTTCAATGTGTTTAGCTCTTGAGTGTAAAATAGGATTCTTACTTAAGCAAATAGCAACAGTATTATCACAAAATATAGGAATATTACTTACGTAGATCTGAAAGTCTTCCAGTTGACTTTTCATCCAGAGTATCTGAGTGCTGCAATGTGATGCTAATATATATTTTGCTCCAGCAGTAGATGATGCAATTGTTGATTGTCTTTTGCTTGACCATGAGATAAGATTTTCACCCAGAAACTGACTGTTTCCAAAAGTGCTTTTGCGTTCAATTTTATCTCATGCATAGTATGCATAATAAAAACTTGATAGCTAGTATTCTGATTATTTCTTATACATCAAGCCAAGGTTAGTTGTTCCTCTCAGATAATTTAGGATTCTCTTAATAGTTGTTAAGTGAGTTTCCCTCGAATTTGATTGAAAACAAGCACATAGACAAAAACATAATAGAATATCTAGACAATAAACAGTCATATATAGAAGAGATCCTATCATACCACGATAGAGCTTCTGATAAAACTTTGTGCTTACTTACTCCTTTTCAAGAATGCAAGTAGGATGCATAGGAGTCTTTAATGGTTCGCAATCTGTCATATTAAATTTCTTCAGGAGTTTTTTTATATATTTGCTTTGATGAATGTATGTAGCTTCTGAGGTTTGATTGATTTGTATACCCAGTAAGACTTTGACTCTTGCATCAAGCTCATTTCAAATTCATCCTGCATTAGCTTAGAAAATTCTTGACAAATAGATGGATTCGCAGAGCAAAAAATAATATCATCAACATATATTTGACATATCATAAGATTGTTTCTAGAATTCTTATAGAAGAGAGTAGTATCTACTTTGCCTCTTGTAAACCATTCTCTAAAAGAAACACACTTAGTTTATCATACCAAGCTCTGGGAGCTTACTTAACACCATACAGTGGTTTCTTAAGTTCAAAGACATGTTGAGGAAACTTAGTACTCTCAATACCAGGAGGTTGATGAACGTATACTTCTTCAGAAATATATCCATTTAAAAAAGCACTTTTGACATCCATTTGATATAAGATAATGTTATTATTAACAAAAAATGAGATTAGAAGACGAATAGATTCTAACCCGGCGAGTGGAGCAGAGGTTTAATTATAGTCAATACCCTCTTGTTGACTGTAACCTTGTGCAACAAATCCTGTCTTGTTTCTGACAACTTCACCTTTCTGATTCAGTTTGTTCTTGAATACCCATTTTGTTCCAATAACATGAGTTCCTTTAGGCTTTGGTACCAAATCCCATACATCATTTATGGAAAATTGATTTAGCTCTTCTTGCATAGCCAGAATCCATTCATTATCTTGAAGTGTTTATTCACAAGAAGTTGGTTTTATCAGAGACACCAGACCCAAAAGAATTTCTTCAGATTACTTGAAAGTGGACCTAGTTCTGACAAGTTCAGTTTTATCTTCCAGAATCATATCTTCAGATAGCGTTAGTATTTGTCTTTTCCTTTTCTAAACAGATGGAACTTCAGAGAGTTCTGATGTATCATCAGAAACTTTATCTTCTGAATCCTTGATATTTTCTCCAAGTCCTGCAAGTGTAATCTCTAGATTTGCAAAACTTTCAAACAACTTTGACTTTTCTAAGTCAAGCTTATCATCAAATCTAACATGAATTGATTCTTCAAAAATACGTGTTTCTGTATTGTATACTCTGTAGCCTTTAGAGCATTATGAGTATCCCAACATAATACACTTTTGTTCCTTAGAATTAAATTTGTTCAGATAATCTTTAGTGTTCAGAATAAAACAAGTACATCCAAAAGAATGAAAATATGAAATGTTTGGTTTTCTTCCTTTGCATAATTCATAAGTAGTCTTTTCAAGGATAGGTCTTATAGAGATTCTATTATGAATATAACTTGATATATTCATAGCTTCTGCCCATAATTGCTTAGCCACATTTGTTTCACTGATCATGGTTCTGGCTATTTCTTGCAATGTCCCATTCTTCCTTTCTATAACTCCATTTTGCCGTGGAGTTTTAGGATAGGAGAAATCGTGAAATATGCCATTAGAATCAAATAGCTCTTCAAAATGTTTATTTTCAAACTTTCCACCATGATCACTTCTGACTCTAAAAATCTTATAATCAAACTCATTTTGCACTTTAGAACAGAAACTGGTGAATGCGGAATGTGATTCATCCTTATGCTTTAGGAATATAAGCCATGTCCAACGACTATAGTTATCAACTATAACAAGTCCATACTTCTTATCATTTTCAGATGCACTTTTCACTGGACCAAGCAAGTCAATGTGTTGAAGATCTAAAGGTCTAAAGGTAAAAACAACACTTTTAGATTTGAAGGACGTTTAGGAAAACTTGCCTTTCTGACATGATTCACAAAGAGCATCTGAAGAGAACTTCAGCTTAGGTAAGCCTCTGACTAACTCAAGTTTCTTCAACTGAGATATCCTTCTCAAGCTAATATGACCAAGCGTATATGCCACGCCCATTGCTCTTCATTTATACACATTAAGAATTTTGCATTTTAAATTTTAAGATTAGAAAGCTTAATCTTATAAATGTTGTTTTTCCTCTTTCTAGTGAAGAGAATTGTGCCATCTTTTTTACTAACATCTTTTCACAATTTCTGATTAAATATAATATCATAGCCATTAACCCTTCAACATAAAGTACATTAGAAATAGAAGAAAGATATCCATTACCAACTATTTCAGATCCTCTAATTCTTCCTTTCTGATTTCTTTCTCAAGGCTACGTAACCAGCATCTTTAAGTTCCAGATTTTAGAGCATATGCTTTCTTCCCGTCATATGACACGAGCATCCAGAGCCCAGGTACCACGATTGGTGTTTTGACTATGCTAAATAGGATATCTACAACATAAACTATTTTATCTTTTGGTACCCATAATCCTTTAGGTCCTTTAAAATTAGTTTTCCCAGAGTTTCTAAAAACTTTTGGTTTTTTGCCTTAATAATATTCAGTGTCTGTGCTTCAGCATACAGATAAGATAAGGGAGAAAAAGGTTGATTTTCTTTAGGTGACTTCTGATCATCATCATAAGGATCATAACCAATTCTTCTTTTTCCATTACGACTAACACCATAGATCATTGAAGCCATCTTGCTTCTATCTATATTTTTGTTTAAGAATTTTTGAAATTCCTTATCATATTTGTATATGATAGTTTTAGAGGATAAAGAAGCTTTAGAAAGAACTTCTTCAAGTTTTGAACATTTTTTGTTTAGAAACTCATTTTCTTTTTCTAAAACGAAAATATTTCCTTTTTGTTCAGAAACTTCTTTCTCTAGCTTACCATATTCTTCAATTTCATATTCATGAACACTTTTAAGGTTCTTGAATTTTTGTTGAAGCATATGATACCTTTTTAGAGAGTCAGATAAAATTAATTCTAATTAAGCACGAGAAAGTTCAGAAAATACCTGTTCTGAGTCAGACTCGGTATCTGTTGAGCATCCTTCTGATGTTGTAGCCACGATTTCTACATTTGCATGTTCCTCATCAGAGTCAGAATCATCCCATCTTGCCACGAGAACTTTTATTCTTTTCCTTGAAACTTCCTTTTCTGTAGTTTTATTTTTTGGTGCTTTGTTTCTTGAGCTTTGGACATTAATTTCTGTAGTGTCTTGGCTCCTTGTATTTGTAGCACGTAACATCTCAGCTCGATCTTCCTTTTCCAGATATTTCTGGATGATCTTCTCTATTTCTGGATCCTCGGAAGTTGTTTTGTCTTTTCTTCTAGAGTTGTTTGTCTCTTCTGGATAGAAGTGACAACTCATCTTCATCATCAAAAACTTCATCGTCAGAATCTTCGATTTCTTAGATTGGAAGGCATTGTTCTTTTTTGACTTGGTCCTTTCTGATTTGGACCTTAGAGCAACTGATTTTCCTCTTTTTTGAGGCTCATCTTCTTCTAGATCTATTTCATGACTTCTGAGAGAGCTACCCAACTCCTCAAGAGTTATGTTATTTAGATCCTTAGCAAGTTTTAACGCAGTTACCATATGTCTCCATTTCTTGGGTAGACTTCTAATGATCTTCTTAGCATGATCAACCATAGTATAACCTTTGTCCAAAACCTTGAGTCCTACGACCAAAGTTTGAAACCTTGAAAACACGGCTTCCATATTTTATTCTTCTTTGAAAGACTCATATTTTTGAACTAAGGTCAAGGACTTAGTTTCTTTAACTTGAGCATTGCCTTCACGTGTCATTCTTAAAGAATCAAGAATGTCTTTTGTTGTATATCTATTTGTAAGTTTTTCATATTCATTATAGGATTTAGCATTGAGAATGATGGTTCTAGCTTTATGATGATTTTTGAATATACGTTTCTGTTCATCATTCCTTTTGCTTGCGGGAATGGGAATACCAACAACAGAAATAGGTTCTTCATACCCATTTGTGCCAAACTCCCAAAGATCAATATCACAGCCTAGAAAGAAACTCTCTAGTCTATCTTTCAACTAGTCAAATATTTCTCCATTAAAGACTGGAGGTTTTACATTGTAACTATCTCTTCCATGAGTGTTAGCAGCGGTTGCCATTTAGAAGTTTTTCTCACACTGGACCTCTTTACACAGTTAAGTGTTCGATATAAAAATCAACAAAGAGCCAGAGCTCTAATTCCAATTGAAGGTAGAGAAAAACACAAGAAAGGGGGGTTTGAATTGGGTTTTCTATAAACTTTTTCCTTTAGAAAAACTAATCACAAAAGTTAATGAGATGTTTAAGATGGTGAAGAAAAAGAACACGTTCAGTTATACAAGTTAACCTTAGAAAAGGCTAATCATGTCTACCCGCCAAGGTGATTTCACCTTAGAAAATGACTAAATACACTAATCTTGAAAGATTACAAACAACCTCTAAGAGTCCAGAAAGACACCTTAGACCTCTCAAGTATACAGACTAACAACCTAGCCACTCGAGGAATACAAATCTCAACAGATTTACAAATGGCAATGTTTACAAGATATTGCTACTAAAAAGCATATTGAAACATAAACAATTTAGCACAAATGTTAATACAATCTAATGAGCAACAACTCTTGTGTTCTAGATTTTCTTAGAAACTAGATTTCTCACAATGAAGTGTTTAGTACAGTTTCTCTAAGATATTTCTTTCTCTTTTTCTCTTTGAAGTTTATTTGTTAAGTTTTGAAATATTGTTTGAATAACATTGTTGTTCTCAATGAATTAGCAGCTTCTTCAAAGGATAGTGTCTCATATATATAGTCTAAAAAAAATGACCGTTGAGAAAGATAAGTTGAAACTTTTCTTGCAGCTTGATGTAACGGCTCCAAAAGGCCGTGGGGGAGAAATAACACACCAAAGACAAAATCGTACAATACGTCATGGAATAGTGGAAAAGTTGATGTATTGTTGTACCATATTGTTTCTATTACAAGTTATTTGATCATTCTTCTTTTTGGGATGTACTTTTTATCTGAAGTAGAGAGAGCAACAAAGAGATCATGTAACATAGACGTTTCAAGAGAAAATATTCTTCAGAGCCAAAAAGAAGTCTTTAGAGTTGAAAGCAACGGCCTATCTGAACGAAACATTATGATTTCTGAGCTATAAGTAAAAGTGTAACTAATCTGAACTTTGATTTTGAAGAGTAGCTTAGCTTCAGAACATTTGTAAATCCTTTTTCTGATGAGTCATTCAACATTCTTTAGAACTGCTGATGTCACTTCAGAATGTAGATGAATAGTTCTTCTAATGTGTGATGACGTTGATTCTGATGATTTTCTTTTTAGCAATCCTTAATCAACAAAAATAGTAAATCTGCACAGTTATGAAACTATTAGAATACAAAATTGTTACATAATTAATATATGTATTGTTATCATCAAAATTTAAAGATTGAATGTCGAACCAAATCTTATTCTAACACAGCCTATTCCCTCTCACTATACAACTTAATTAAATTAATAAATTTATTAAGATGACACATAATTTATTTTAGGCTTAATTGCAACTTTGGTCCTCCTATTTTGTCTTTTATTCTATTTTGGTCCCCTCATTTTTAAAACCGCGATTTTGGTCCCCCTTTTGAATTTTCTATTGAAAAAGTGACAAAAACAGGGACTAATTTTGCAGAAAAAAGTAAAATAGGGGGACGAAAATTGCACTGAAAACTTAAAAAGGGGACTAAAATAATGATTTTTAAAATAGAGGGATCAAAATAAATAAAAAAAAATAAAATAGGGGGACTAAAGTTATAATTAAGCCTTTATTTTAATATGCGTATAAACTTTGAATAGTTTGAAACAAAGATTCGTAATTGCATCTAATAGACTTAATATGCAAATGTAAGTTTTAATTATTCAAATACCCTTTGAATACTTTGATTCATTGTTTGTTATAAATTGAATTACTTCATCAAATTATTGTACTTCTCTTGTTTCAGATGACATACAAGATATATTAGTCTTCTAAAATTGCATTTCAAGGCTACCTTTCATTAGAGCTTTCCTTAATGTCTGTTCATTTTTTTAACTACTAGTGCAGTCTTGAGAAGAATATCTCTTTGTCTTGAGCTAAGAGTGTGTTGTTTCTATTGTTGTAGAATATGATCGCCCACATAGTTTGATTCCATTTTCTTGTAATCATTGATCTTTGACCTGCAAAATAATAAACAATTATATAAACCTGAGGCGTGTAAAAACACTGTCCTTAAGGATTTATCCGCCTCATAAGCGCAAATCCCCCAGGATTCAACAGGTTCTTCCCAGATTCTCATTATCAATCTGAGGTATCAGAACAACAAGAACTACTCTTTGAGATGACCGAAAGATGTAATCCAAAAACAAAAGAGCAACAAAAGAAAAGGAAGAATAAAGGAGGTTTTGTTAGATTATCACGTTAAAGTATTTTATTTTTTCTACTATCTCTAAAAGTAAGAGAGTAGACATATATATACATATAAGAGAATAGACTAAGTCAATATTATAATAAACTCATTATGGACCACATTAATTTTTGCTTTAAATTATAAATAAAATGATAATAATAGTAATTTTCTTTAAAAATATTTTATCTTATTTTTCACTTAAAATTGAGACAAAAACTATTTAAAACTTTTGAAATATCATCAAAATTTACAACATCTATATTACTAAAAATTATTTTTGAAAATAATTATTTTTTCCTACAAGTTAGTTGAAGATAAAAGGTTTTTTTTTCCAGTAACTAGTTAAAATGGTTTATATTTTGATATTTTAATGTAAAAGTGAGTTGAAAATTAAACTTCAATGTAAAATATCATATATAATATTCAAAATCACTTAAATCATTTATATCTCTTCAGAAATAGAATTCTTACATGCATTCATACCATTGCTTAGGGAGAATGAAATATAGGTCGGCATAAATTCTATTGTATGGATAGGTAGGAGGAAAACATACTTTCGTGAATTTATCTGAAGTTTTTTCATCGGTGGGGATGAAAATTGGAGGTTTTATTATGAGACGGACAAATGTCAACTGCTTTAAATAAAGTGTTCAAACATGAAAAAACATGTTTCGACAACCAACATGTTTCATACCATTTACTTTTGATACATTTGGTTTCCTAACGCCAAAAACAGTTAATCTTTTACAGAATCCAAAAACTTATAAATAACAATATTGTATCTCTCATGTCTATGAATATAATTTTTTTAAAAAATTGATTTTGTATAAAAAAAGATTTAGTGTATGTTTGGAAGTACGTTTGTGTTGGCATTCTCGCGTCCTAATGCATTGTAAACGTGAAAACAAAGAAGATACTGTATGTAGCTTTCACGACAACGTGGATATCTAACGTGATTCTACCAAATGCAACGTAGTACCAAACAAATACTTAGGTCCATACACAACGTGTGCCTATTTTCATGAGTAATATATGGGGTGTAATGAGTATCATTTTTCAATTTTTGCTGCCAAATAAACCTCCCCATCCCCAACTTCCCGCACGCCCACCACTTTGTCCATATCCGTTTTTAGCGTTACCTCCCCAACCCCAACTTCCTGCACCCCCAGGACTTTGTTCATTTTCATTCTCTTTTTCACCTTCTTCTTTTTCACCTTCTTCTTGCACTTCTTCGCCCTTTCCACCTTCTTTCTCTCCTCCATTATCATTTTCTCTTCTTCCCATGACTTTCCAGCCTCCCCAACCAATCATCCCAATTTTTGTTTTAGATTCTTCGATTGCATCAACTACAAAATAACAAATAATTTTTTATTATAAATGATAAAATAAGAAAGTAAAGACACTTACGAATTATATACATACATTGGTTTTCATCTTTAGACGAATCAATTGTAACAATAATGATAAGAATTTGTACACAACAAAGGAAGATAAAATAGTTAGTCATTGAAGAACTAAGACTATTGTAACATGAACTAGGTTAGAAGCTATTTATAGCTATCATCACACGAGATATATAAAAGAAGAATAATAAAGAGTTTGGTTTGATTATATATATATATATATATATATATATATATATATATATGGCTAATTGCGAGGACAATTAGTCATCCATCTATTTAGTCATTTAAGAGTTAAATTGGGACATGCCTTTAAAATGAGTTAAGAAGGTTTCTAAAATGTGATAAAGATGTTTGATAATTTCTTTAATCTAAAATATGCTTCTAGTTATTTCAAGAATCACAATAGTTCTTTCAAGAAAAAATATATAAATCATCCCAAATATCCATGACATGCTATATTTTTTAAGAATATGATTTCATATATTCGTTTATTTCCATAATTATATCTTAAATGGAATAAAAATTGATCGTTGGCATTATAAGAAAATTACATTATTTCTACCAATTATTTCTACTCTTAATATTCTCAAATTTGACTCAGTAAAGCCAAGCCTTTTAAGAATAATTCATTGTAGGAACAGAAAATTTTTAGATAGAGACATATATAAAAAATTCGTTTACATACAATCAATCACAAAATTTTAATTAAATATAAAACAAATATAAAATTTTCTCTCTTCTTCATAATCACAACCACCCATATCACTACAAGAAAAATGGTCCCCAGCGACATGATGTTGTGACGTGGAAAGCATGTGGCAAAAATATTGCTGTTGTGTCGTGTATACAACATCGCTATCCTTTTTTAAAATATAATAATCAAAACTAAGACAACACAAGGGGAGTCGGAGAAGAAATTTTTAAACGGCACGTTGTGACGTTAAGAACACGTCGCAATAGAGGGAAATAACTCTGACTTTGACTTGTATACGTGTATACCGCGTCGCAACACTTTAAGAGGGAAATAACTTTGACTTTCACTTACTGGGTGCATGGAATGGCAGGAGTAGCAGTAACTGTTTGAAATTTGCGACGTGGGATCCATGTAGGAATGCGGCGTGATTCCCACGTCACTATGGAATTAACTCTGACTTTGACTTGACTGGGTGCAGGGAGTGGCAGAATAGCTGTAATTGCATATATGTCTGTTTGAAAGTTGCGACGTGGGATCCACGTGGGAAGGTTGCGGCGTGATTCTCACGTCGCTGATTCCTTCAATGTTTTAACCGTTTGAAAGTTGCGACGTGGGTTCCACGTGAGTAAATTGTGGCATGTATCCCACGTCGCTGTTAGCCTTATATAATAACTCTTCAGCGTTTCATTTACTCATAAACTCTTAACCTCCTTCCCTCACTTATTCATCTCCTTCCCTCACGTTTTCATCTCCTTTCTCCCTTATATAATAACTCTTCAGCGTTTCATTTACACAGAATATTTAATATGTTTAAATGGTAAGAAAAAAATTTAATGTTAAACAAAATTTATAAAATCTATTAGTTAATGTTATATTATATTATTATAAATTTAATGTTATATTATATTATTATTTTTTAAAACAGAATATCTATTAGTTAATGGAAAATAAAATATTTAATATGTTTAAATGGTAAGAAAAAAATTTAATGTTAAACAAAATTTATAATATATATATATATATATATATATATATATATATATATATATATATATATATATATATATATATATATATATATATTGGTAAAAAAGAAAATGTAATATTTATAATATAGTATGTTATTATGTTAGATTTTTATTAATTGTTTTTTAATAAAAAATAATAGTTATGTAAAGAATGATTTGCAAAATGAAATGAAATCGGTTGGTCACATGCAATGAGGTCTGGCGAAAAGCTTTCATTGTTCACCGTCACCTTGCTTACAACATAGGTTTTCTCCACCGTCATGGCATCATCTGTTCCGATGACCGGAAAATCTTTTTCAACCCCCTGGTCATGTCTACCACCGTCCGATTCTTCATCGAATCCTAAACCAAACTCTCCTAATCCTCTTAAATCCTTCGCCGCAGCTATCAACAATGTTTGCAACATCTCGTCGAGTTAATTGCCAATACCTTGTGTTAAAGGTGACAGATTATATATCTCAATTCCGGAAGAAGAATATCTAGTAGGGCTAGAGGCATGCAAGAACAATTTTCATGCAAGAGTCATCTGGCCCAAAGGTTATACTCCCCTCACTGTTTCTTCCTTGCGTGACAAGTTAAAAATACTATGGAAAGGGTTAGGTCGTTGGGGAATCATGTCTCTGGGAAAAGGGTTTTATTAATTCACTTTCTCATCGATAGAGGATGTTAGAAGAGTTTGATCGGTTGCTTCGTGGAACCTTAATCCCGGTCTTCTCAAGATTTTCGCATGGACCAAAGATCTCAACCCTAGCACGCAACAACAATCTTCAGCTCAGGTATGAGTTAGATTCTACGGACTATCTCAAGAGTATTGGCGTCCAAAAATTCTTTTTGCTATCGCAAGCAGTATAGGATCACCAATCTGCACAGATGTTGTGACTAACAAGGCAATGATTGATAGAACATTTGGCCATTTTGTTAGGGTATTGGTCGACCTTGATCTCTCTCAGGAATTGCGATACAAAGTGCTGGTAGAAAGGAAGGGTTTTGCCTTCTTTGTGGATCTAGATTATGAAAACATGCCTGAATTTTATAATTCTTGCAAAATTGTTGGTCACAATGTTGGTACGTGTCGACGAAGATATCCAAATGAAAATCAGACTAAAAAGGATGTGGAAAAGAAAAATGATGTAAGAGAATCCTTGAAAGGATCTGAGAAGGGCAAAGAAGCTTGGAAAGAGAAAAATCGAGTTGTTGTAGAATTAGAAGAATCTCCTTCCAGTAGTAAGAATCAGGTTGGAGGAGATGATGCACACGCCGATCATACTCTGGAGAATGGTTTAACTATGAATGAGCATTCTAAGGTGAATTCACAGGACACTAAATCTTTAGAAAATGAGGGAGAAAAAGAACATACTAGGTTGAACATTGAGGACTCCAATTCAACTGAGGATGTGGAAGTTAAGGATACACGTTCTAAGCAACCCTCTGAATCTCTCAACAAGGACACTGATGATGCAAGTTCAGTTGCTTCTGAATTTGTTGATGCAACTCAGTGGAACGATCAAGATGAAGCTATTTTCGGTCAGGAGATTGCTACACCAGCTAGAGTGCTAAAGGACATGCAGTTCTTGCAAGAATCTTGGGCAAATCTGGCTGAGAAAGAGGATGAAGAATACAGAGAAATCACGAATCAAATTCAAAAGGAAACAGAAGCCAGAACTGTAGATGCACAAAAAAAGGATATGGGGAAGGAAACTGGTGAGGAACAAGGTTTTCAGACAGTTAGAAGGAAAAAAAAGAAGCAAATTTCAATGTCTCAAGGGGACAGGACAGTTTACGCCACCAGATCAAAGGACAGGTCCTCACAACATTCTCAATGAAGTGTTTGTTTTGGAATATAAGGGGAGTGGCCAATTCCCAATCAAGATTGGCTTTAAAAAGGTTAATCTTAGCTAATAAGCCCAATTTTGTGTTCATTTCTGAGCCATGGATGGATTTTAACTCTTTTCCAGTTAATTTCATGACTAGATTAAACCTGAAGTTGTTTGCTGTTAATTCTAGACACAATCAGCTTCCAAATCTATGGTGTTTCTGCAACATTCATCTAAATCCTACAGTTTTATCTTTGGAAGATCAATTCGTATCTTTCTCTTTATCAGACGGTTTAGTAACTTTTGCCATTGCTGCTGTGTATGCATCCACATGCTACATAAAGAAGAGAGATCTTTGGGCTAAGCTTCAGAGTTTGCAATTACAATTTCATATACCTTGGTGTTTTATTGGTGAATATAACACAATCATAAGTGCTCATGAGTATAGAGGATCGTTCACCCCTGCTAGAAGCCCAATTGAAGATTTTCAAAACTGGACTGATTTCAACAACCTTATTCACCTGCCTACTAAAGGAGCATTTTTTTCTTGGGCTAATGGCAGAAGAGGCACAGCTTATAATCAAAAAAGATTAGATCGTGCCATTGTCAATCAATTGTGGATTGACCAATGCCCATCCATATCATGTTCTACTCTAAATAAGAATAAGTCTGATCACTTCCCTCTCTTACTAGATTTCTCTTTTTGTAACCCAACCTTCAAGTCCCAATTCAAGTTCTTTAGAATGTGGTCACTGCATGAAAATTGTAAAGAGGCCATTAAAGATTGCTGGAGCACTGAGGTCAGTGGCTGCCATATGTTCATTCTCAGCCAGAAGTTGAAAAGGTTGAAAGAAATGCTCAAGATCTGGAACAAAGATAAATTTGGAAATGTGCAATCTATGGTTCAACAGGCTGAGTTAAAACTGCAAGTAATTCAAGAGGAAATTGACATTTATGGTCACACTAGTAATCTGATGAATTTGGAGAAAAGTGCTCAAATAAATTTGAATAATGCTCTTAAAATTGAAGAATTGTTTTGGCTGGAAAAATCTATAATCAAATGGCATATTGATGGAGATAGAAACACAAGATACTTTCATAGAATGGCAAGAATTAAGAACTTAACAAAAAGGATCAATGTTCTAAGAATAGGAGATGATGTGATCACCAATCCTACAGAGATAGCTAGTCATATGGTGAATCACTTCCAACATTTGTTCTCTTCATATAATTTTGTCCAAACTAATAATCTGATAACTGAAGTGATCCCACATTTAATTGATGATCAAATTAACATGATGATCACTTCATCCCCTGATCTAGAAGAAATAAAAAATGCAGTTTTTTCTCTGAGCAAAGATAGTGCTCTCGGCCCCGACGGATTTGGAGGTTTTTTCTATCAAACCTATTGGGATATAATTCACACAGATGTCTGCAATGCTATTTCAGAGTTTTTCATAACAGGTCTTATTTTGCCCAATTGGAATGCTAACTCGATTGTGCTTATTCCCAAGATTCCCAATGCAGATTCTGTTGATCAGTTCAGACCAATAGCTTTAGCCAACTTCAAGATGAAAATTATCTCAAAAATCTTAGCAGACAGAATTGGAGCTATCATGCCTATCATTGTTTCAAAAGAACAAAGGGGATTTATTCAAGGCAGACAGATTAAGGATTGTATCTGTACTACTTCCGAAGCCATTAACTTGATGCATAAGAAATCGTATGGAGGCAATCTAGCTCTAAAAATCGATATAGCAAAAGCGTTTGATACTCTAGATTGGGGTTTTCTAATTCAGGTTCTTCATGCTTTCGGGTTCAACGCAACTTTTTGTAACTGGATCACCACTATATTAAATTCTGCTAGGCTTTCTATTTGCATCAATGGAGCTCAAGAAGGATAGAATTTCATCCTCATTCTTTGCTGAGCTGATGGAAGCTATACTTGCTATTAAAATCTCTCAATCTAAAGGCTGGTTCAATTTATGGCTTGAAACAGATTCTCAGTTTGTCCAACTTGCCTTCAAGGACCCTTCTATTGTACCTTGGCAGGTAAGAAATCGCTGGCAGAATTGTATCTCAATTACTAAGAATATGCACTTCTTAGTCTCTCATATTTTTAGAGAGGGAAATACTTATGCTGATAGCTTGGCAAATATTGGCATTAGTCTAGATGAGTTTTGTTGGTGGGATTATCCTCCGCCGCAAATGGTCTCCAATCTTCATTGTAACAAATTTGGCTTTCCTAAGTTTAGATTTCGCTAAGCCTTGAGAGGCCAGTTTGATTGTATCTTCTTTGTACTCCTTTTTTTTTCATATATATATATATATATATATATATATATATATATATATATATATATATATAGGAAAAAAAAGGAGTACAAAGAAGATACAATCAAACTGGCCTCTCAAGGCTTAGCGAAATCTAAACTTAGGAAAGCCAAATTTGTTACAATGAAGATTGGAAGTACTTTGATCGAATACATCCTGATGGCGAGGCTTGGAAGTACTTTGATCGAATACATCCTGATTTTGCTGCTGAACCTAGAAATATCAGGCTTGGATTATGCTCTGATGGATTTACTCCATATGTCAAAGGGTCTGGAACTGCATATTCTTGTTGGCCAGTTATTGTAACCCCTTACAACCTCCCTCCTGAGATGTGCATGACAAAACCGTACATGTTTCTGACATGTATCATTCTAGGACCGTCGAGTCCAAAAATTGGAATTGATGTGTACTTACAACCTCTAATTGATGATTTGAAAAGATTGTGGATTGGAGAATTCACCTATGATATATCCCGTAAACAAAACTTTACTTTGCGAGCAGCCTTGATGTGGACCATTAACGACTTTCCAGCATATGGCATGTTGTCTGGTTGGGGTACATATGGAAAAATGGGTTGTCCGTATTGCATGAGATATTCTAAGGAATTTACGTTAGATAAAGGGGGGAAGAGCTCGTGGTTTGACTGTCATCGAAGATTCCTACCAAGAAATCATACCTATCGAAGAAACAAGACAGATTTCAAAAAAGACGAAGTGGTAAAAGATCTTCCTCCGCCCCGATTGTCACCGGGTGCAGTATGGGACCATGTTTGCCACCTACCAAAATTCACAGATATTGGTAAAGCATGTAGAATTCCAGGATACGGGGTCGAACACAATTGGACAAAAAGAATTATTTTTTGAGACAAGTAATGGAAACAATAAGACAATTGGCCCTAACTGAGGCGAGACGTGAGTCAGCGCAACGTGAGGCGGCGCTAAGCCCAAATGGATGAGCAAGCGCAACGTGAGGCGGCGCTAAAAGCGCAAATGGAGGGGCAACAACAAAAAATAGAGGCAATGGTGAAGAGCCAAGCAGAGATGGAGCAGCAAATGCGATTATTTATGCAATTCCAACAAAGAAGTGGTAGTCAACCGTTTGGTGGAAACGTAGGAGTGGTTGGAAATAAGAGAGAGAATGATGATGAAGATATGAACCTTGAGAATTTTCCCGATCCAGATGACCCTTAGGATTAATTTTATTTTTATTTAAATTTGAAATTGTGTAGGATAATTTAATTTTATGTAACATTTTGTTTATTATATTATAAATTAAATATATTTTAGTATTTTGTTTATTATATTTAGCATTTTGTTTATTATTATTATTATTTCAATTAAATAAATATTTTTATTAATATTTATTAATTTTGAATAAAAAATATTAATAATAAAACCTTTTTTATAATAATAATTATTTTATTTTTTTAAAAAAAATTAACATTTGTGACGTGTTATACATGTCACTAATTTGTGACATGTGTATCACGTCGCTACCATCTTAAATTAATCAGAAAGTTTGTGACATGATTATCACGTCGCTAGCTTGTGTCATGATTACCACGTCACAAAACTTCTCCGTGTTCTGTGCCTTTCTGCTTTTTTCTGGCGTTGTCTGTTCTTACAGAAAAAGTGTGTTGGTGTTTGTGCAGCATGTTGCGACGTGATTTCCATGTCACTATTTAGTGACGTGAGAATCATGACACAACAAAGTTGCCACGCTCTCTCAAGTGACATAAATGTCCACGTCGCCAATTTTGTGTTGTGACGTGATATTCCATTTTGTGGCATGGGAATCACGTCGCTACAGAGCTTATTTTTTGCAGTGTATATCCAAATAAAAAAATTAAAATTTTTCTTACTTCTTATTGATTCTTCCTAAGACTATCTACAATGATTTACATATTCAACAACATCCTTTTTCACTTTTTACACTCCATATCATCTTCTCTCTCTTCCACCTAATAATTCAACACTCATTCAACTTTTACTCGCTACAATAATTTTTGTTTAATAAAATTCAACACCCTACCCCACCACTTTTATTTTATATTTTTATTTTCTTTTATGCTTTTGTGATTATATATTAATAACAATTGTCGATTGAAATTAAATTAAAAGAATTAAGACTTAAATATTTTATTTTAATTTTTTTCTAATTTAATAATTTACTTTAATTTTTTCTTCTTTTAATTTTATATTCTTAATTAATTTTTTATGTACAACTAATAAAGACGAAATATAGGGATAGTCATTATTAAAACAGATAAAATTAAAAAAAAAAACTTAAAATACAATACACTAAACACACAACACACCTAAAATGAAACACATAAATTAATTAGTACAATAGAGTCAACTCACAAACAAGAATTTATTGGAGGCTAAATAGAAAAATTAGAGAGAAAAAATGGATTATTTTTCCTTTATCCAAATCAAATGAACCAAAGCACTATTTATAGACAAAAAAAATGATGAATTTTGGTGAAAATAAAAATAAATAAAAAATTAACTTTCTATAAAATAATTGATTCCAAATAATTAAAGTAGGATAAAAATACAAACAATCACAACAACTAATAAGATTTTGCAAAGTATTATAAGTGCCCCCACTCATTTCTCATTCAACATGTTGAATGTTTTCAACATTAATTAATCCATGTCACTTTCAACACCTCATTCAACACAAATTAATCCATGTCACTTTCAACACTCCGGTGTAGCATTGCTCCGGTGAGTGCGTCAAAGAATGGCAAGGAGAAAGAGTATAGGGTGGACGAAAGTAACAAGTAGGAAAGGAGGGGTGATGATCAGAAGTTGGGAGAAGAGTGGTGAGGAGAAAGGAGGAATTGATGGCCGGAAAACCTCAACCTTTTTCGTCACGGAGTTCGCAAATTATTGGGAAGCAAGGGTTATGTATCATGAATTTAAAGGTTTGGGGGACAAGGATGGGAAAAGTATGGTTTCGTAAGATTTTTCAATGTTATGGACGAGAAGATGCCGGAGATAAAGCTTGACAACATGTTCTTAGATGGCAAGAAGATTTATGCGAATATCCCCAAGTTTGGGAGAGGTACCATTCCTTCTAGGGGTGATGGTAAAAGAGAACAACTTATCGGCGGAAGAAAGTTTATGGCGGTTGTTAATGGTGGGAGTAGAGCCTCCGAGAAGGATGGATGGGAGAGGAAAGCTTTTGGAACAACTTATGCAGAGGTGACCAAGGGCAAACCGTCTTATAAATGCTTGGATTTCTCAATTGATAGTAATGATATTAAGAGGTTGGAGAAATATTACGTGGGAGTAGTCATAACCCCTAGTTAAACTTATTCTATGCAAGAAACGTTCTACGCGAAAGGCCATTTTCAGTTAAAGTTATACCTTTAGGTGTGAATATGTGCATTCTTGAGGATGTGGTGGAGGGTGTCATGGATACCATGGCGGAGGGTGATAGAGTCTGGTTGGACAAATGGTTTAAGGTGGTGAGGAGATGGAGTCCTGCGGACGTCGATAGCGAGAGAATGACGTGGATTAAGGTGTTTGGTGTCCCAAGTCAAGCATGGAGTAAGAAATTTTTTGCATTCATATCTAAAACAATGGGTTCTTTTATCCGCGAGGATACTGCAACGGCTAGTAAGTCAAGAATGGATGTTTCCAGGATGTTGATCCGAACGAAGCGCCTTTCATTAATCAGAGAAGAGGTCAAAGTTCAGATTGATAAGAATGTCTCCCCCCTTCTAATGGTGGAGGAAGTTTAGGGAGGGGGTGATATGCCTTCAAATAGTTCCAACCGCGTGTTCGAGTTGACTAATGATACATCTTCTAAAGACTCGGTAAACGAATACGATGGAAGCGACAACGAGTATGTACCTGAGTCAGACAGGGGTACGATAGAAGGTGAATCTCCGGCAACGAGGGAAGAGAAGGGGGTCAATGATAACGCTAGTTTCGAGGATGCCTCTTTTCAAGGTAAGCCAGGAGCAACTTTATAGAATAATTAAGGTGTGATGATGACTAACCAAAAGCTAATTTTGGACCTGTGCTTTGTTGGCAAAGGGCAAGAAAAAAGGATAGAAGTCAGTACTAGGTACGAATCTAGTTTGGCGAAAGGTATTTCTAGTGGTGATAGAGATGGGTCGGAGATTCAAGTGGGGCCATGCCCTTTGGGGCCAATCCAAAAATTTCTATCCTTTGATGAAGCTTGCTTAACGTCCAAGTACGTTAGGCCCAAACCGAGGAACTGTAGGGAGGTTAAGGACTTGGTGGGTAAGGTAGAAGTGAGCCAATCTGACTATGCGTGTCTGAACCCTAAATATATTCCCAAATTCCCTCAAAAAGACCCTGTAAAGATGAAGAAAAAGGGAGAGGAAGAGGAGAATTATTTAGGAGGCTTCGTCTTATGTTGCAAATCAATGACGGATTCTGATTTCGTTTAAAGCAATACCAGATTACAGAACGAATCTAATATGGGGAAAATTATGAAGAACTCTCTAATCAGATTAGTATTGGTTTGTGAGGGAGATGAAGAGGTTATGCAGAAGCAAATCAAAGAGATGGAGAAAAGAGATAAGGAAGGGTTTGCGGTCAGGAAGGCGGAAAAAGAAACTCTGATATGATAGTTGTTACTCTAAATATTAGAGGAGGGGTAGTTTGATCAAGAGAAAGAGGATTGGATTTATGAACCAATCTGGAAATATCGATGTTTGCTTTTTACAAGAAATAAAATTCACTCATTTCAATGCGAAATTGGTTGAAGAATTATGGGGTGCTAAACATGTGGAGTGGATGCATATGGATTCAGTAGGAGCTTCAGGTGGCTCAGTCATTCTTTGGAGGAACAATACCTTGGAACCTATCCTGAGTTACAAGGGAAATGGTTATATGGGTATCAAAGCCCTGTTCAAAGGTGTGTGTATTAACTTCATCAATGTTTATGCTTCTTGCAATTCTTTTGTTAGAAGAGACATGTGGAGAAGTATTTTAGAACAGGAGAAGATCTAACGGGGGGAGGAGTGGTGTATAGGAGGCGACTTCAACACAGTGGTGAATGAAGAGGAAAGGATGGGGAAAATTAAAGGAGTGAAGAGGAGAGATATGGAAGATTTTAGTAATTTAATGGAGGAGATGGAGTTAATTGTCCTTCCTTGTGTAGGGAGTAGATACACTTGGTTTAGTGGGAGTGGCAAAACAATGAGCAGATTGGACAGAATTTTATTAACTGATAATCTAGTTCTGGATTGGAAGTTAGTTAATCAATTTATGGGAAAGAGAGTTTTGTCTGACCACTGTCCTGTTTGGTTGAAAGGGGGAGATGTTAATTGGGGGCCTAAACCCTTTAGATTCAATAACAGCTGGTTCAAACATGAGGACTTTTATAGTTTTGTTAAGAAGGAGTGGAGTCTGTTAAGGGTTAAAGGAAGAGGAGATTTTTGTTTGTATGAAAAACTTCAGAACCTAAAATCTAGGTTGAAGGTTTGGAACAAAGAAACTTTCGGGTGGATAGATTTTAAAGTCGAAGAGAATATTGAAGAGCAACATATGTTGGACCAAAATCTAATTTCAAATGGTGGAGGAGACGTTGAAGCGACTGTAGAAGAGAGAAGAATCATTAGTGAGCAAATTTGGAAGCTTTTGGAACTGAAGGAGATTATGTTGAGACAAAAAAAGGGTCAAATTTGGCTAAAGGAAGGTGATTTAAATACAAGGTTCTTCCACAGATTGTTAAAGAGCATATTACGCAGAAACTTCATCAGTAACGTTAACGCGAATGATGGTTTGATGCAAAGTGTGGTGGAGGTGAAACATCACGTTAGGCAGCATTTTATGAACTACTTCAAAGAACCGTGTGGGATTAGACCAGTACCGGGGGGATGAGTTTCAAGAGGTTGGAAGAAGGGGTTTCAGCTACTCTGGAATGGCCTTTTACGGAAGAGGAGGTGAAATCAGCGGTATGAGACTGTGATGGGAGAAAAACTGCAGGGCCATATGGTTATACCTTGGAATTTTTCAAAATCTTTTGGGAGTTGGTTAAGGAAGATGTGATGAAGTTTATATCTGAATTTCACACAAATCAGTCACTGATCAAAGCGTGCACTTCCTCTTTCATCTCTTTGATCTCGAAAGTGAGTAACCCGCAATCAATGTCGGAGTATAGTCCTATATGCCTTGTGGGTTGTCTTCACAAAATTCTTTTGAAGATTCTTGCTGGAAGGCTTAAAGATGTGATTGAGGGATTGATTTCTCGTAAACAATCGGCATTCATAAGAAACATGAATATTTTGGATGGCGTTATGGTAGTCAATGAGATAATTGACATGGCTAAGAGGGAAGGTAAGAGCTGCTTGATTTTGAAGATTGATTACGAGAAAGCATACGATTGCGTTAGCTGGAATTATTTAAGATTCGTGTTGAAAAGAATGGGATTCGGTAATATTTGGCTGAAGTGGATTGAGGCGTGTGTTTTCGTTAGTAACATGTGAGTTATGGTAAACGATAGTTGCACGGACGATTTCAAGGTGGAACGGGGATTGCGGCAGGGTGACCTGCTATCACCTCTACTGTTTCTAATAGTGATGGAAAGATTGACTTACCTTATGGAAAATGCTGTAGAGCTGGGAGAGTACAAGGGTTTTCAGTTCGGAGACAACAATACCGTTGATATTTTGCATTTCGTGGACGATACGATAATTCTCGGAGAAGGCTTGAACCAAAATCTGTGGACCTTGAAGGCGATTTTAAGAGGTTTTGAACTGATGTCTGGCCTTAAGGTAAATTTTTGCAAAAGTAACATTTACGACATAAATCTTGACGACACAAATATGCAGATTGCTTCGTCCTTCCTAGCTTGCGGTGTCAGGACCTTTCCTTTCAAATTCTTAGGAGTTATGGTGGGGGACAAACCCGAGGAAGATTAGTATGTGGAAGGATGTGGTGAGGAATGTGATACAAAGTCTTAATAAATGGAGAGGGATGTTTTTGTCGATAGGAGGAAGGGTTGTGTTGATCAATTCTGTTTTGAATGCAATACCGCTGCATTCTTTGTCTTTTTATAGGGCTCCTATAAAGGTGATTAAAGAGCTTATTGGAATTCAAAGGAAGTTTTTATGGAGGGGAGTGGAAGGGGAGAGAAGCATATGTTGGGTGAGTTAGAACCAGGTTTGAAAATCCAAAGAAGAAGGAGGGCTCGATATTAGAGACATCGAGAGTATGAATATCTCGTTACTGATGAAGTGGAGGATCCTGAAGGAGAATAATGCGGTATGGTATGAGCTGTTAAAATATAGGTATTCAAACCCGGAATTGAAGATGTTTGCAAATTGACAAAAGAGTGCTTCGTAAAGGTGATTCGGTTTGGTGGCGAGATTTAGTGATGATAAATGATTGTATCGGTTCTAGAGGCCTCTCTGCCTCGGATGTAATTTTATGCAGGGTAAAGAACGGAGCTAAAACAGCTTTTTGGTTTAGCAGGTGGATTGGAGACCAAGCGATATCGGAGGCTTTTTCCCAAACTGTATGCAAGGGCTGCCAAGCCGTTTATGTTGGATCGGTAAGTCTATTTCGTTATCAAACCTTGAGCAAAGAAATTATCTTGCTTTCTTTGACAAAATTAAGGTTCTAGACGAAAGATTAATTGTTGGTGTTATTTGGATGGCGGTAGTGTGGAATATATGGATTATGCGGAATGCCATTTTGTTTAGGGGTAGCATCTTTAATTTTGACGAGTGTGTCAGTGCTATAGTGCTATCCCCGTTGAAGTGGTTTAGAGCAGTTATTATTTCTTCTGCGTCTTGTAATTTTTATGTTTGGAACATCTTACCTCTAATGTGTATAAAGAAGTAAATGTTCGTTTTGTTGTATTGTATCGTTTTGTGATTAATTTGAGTACCTATTGGAAAAAAAAACTATTAAAAAATATATTCAATACCCCTATTGCAAGTGGTTAAAAAATATGGATTTATAGTCTTTTCCATGCAAGAATTTTTCGGTTGGAACAAAATCCAAAAGAATATAAAAATTTAACTCTGAACAAAAGATAAAACGATTGAGGTTCAAAATACAATGACAAAATTTAAAACCTAAATGATAAATATTCATTGTTACTATAAGAACTTTTCTCTTTCTTAAAAGATTTCATTTAGAAATTTGATGATGTTTTGTATAACTGCACATAGTAAGAGTTCTTAGTATTTTGCAAGAGTTGTTTCCGAAGTGATGTTAGGAGCTATTCATACTTCATAGTATTCGTAGATTATTTTTGAAAAATATGGGTATTGATAGTTTGTACGAAACCGTAGTATCATTGAATGTGTATATATTTAAAAGTAAAACTAATTAATGATGTGCTGATAAAATAAAAATACACTTATTTTAAGTAAGTTTGTTTTTTTTTTGATATATAAGTAAGTTTGTTTTATAAAAGGAACACTCGTTTTAAAGAAAAAAATATTAATTAAAAATATTATATAAAATATTAAGAGGAAATTATACTTTTCTTTCTGAGAGATATGTATATTACATTATCATTCCATCTTTAGTTAAAATATACATTTTTCTTCACTCTTATGCAAAGTTTATTACATTTTTATTTTTAGATAGATATTCATATTTAGGATAGTCTTTGAGAACGTGCAAAGTGGACTACCGCACAGAGCTTTAAATTTTTCAGGGTTAAACTATAGTTAAACAAGGACTCATAAATTATTTTCCAAGTTAAATTTTGATTAAATAAGGTCTCTATTTATTTTGTCATATGTAAACTATAGCTAACCTACACAGGACCTCCTAAAATTTGAGACGGTTTTGCTCATATTACACTATCCTTCAGTTTTGTGTTAAAATACACACTTCTCTCCACTCTCATGTAAAGTATGTTACATTTTTCTCTCATGAGAGATGTCCATCTTACATTATCTTGTCCTCATATATTTTTTGGATTTAGTAGTCTAGTTGCTAGAATTTTACCTACCCTTTAAAAATGAATAAGTATGATGTCGCGATTTTGAACTCACACTCATGTAATCACATACCCCTTAAAGGTGAAAAAATTATACATTCACATCACATCTTCGACAAAACATATTAGAAAAAACTGCACTTTCCTCTCCTAAAAGATGAATAAATTACATAATCCCTCATCTTTGGATTAAAATATATATTTTCATCTTCTTTTATAAGCTACTCTTCAATCTCTTGTTAAGTATTTTAGTCTAATTTAATATATTACAAATTTTATGAGGGAACCCTCTTGAAACTACCATAGTCATGGCCAACGGGATTTTTTTTATGCGGGATCTCATTTAGTTGGCCACTTCTAAAATTTGTCTCATTTACATACATTGTGTCTGCCTTGATGTTGAAAGGGAGTTTCTCCCATAATTATTATGGCTCCTCATCAATGTTCGTTAAGATGATTAGTCTTTCTAATTCGCTGAATGTCCTTCCTGCGACGGTGTTTGCAGCTAGTAATTTGGTTTCTTCTCAATGGTTGGAATATCTCTATTTTTTAGTCACTTGGACTATGTCACCCCTTCTCATTAAATTTTTTCCTTCCTGCCTCTTTTTATTAAATTTGATTTTGTTTTGGGGAAAAATCTCGACAACTTTCCCTTCTTCATTAAATATTCGACAACATCCTCCAATTGTACGTATTCTTTTGTGTCATGGACGTTACATATGTGGAAGTGAAAATATCAAGATTCATCCATTCCTGGACGTTCTTAGAGTGATTTTGGTGTTTCAACTTGTTCTTATCTAAACTCTGTGTGTATGCATTATTGTAAAATACACTCTCTTGATACATTCGATGACGTGTAATCTCTGTATCGGTAGGCAATGCTCTTTTGGCCTCTTGGTAGGAGCGTGAATATTTCTTGGCTTTGTCGCCGCCTCTTTTTGTTTCCGTGTTTGGTTTCTTTGTTTCCCCTTATACTTATTGCTTCCTTCTCAAACACTCTTTCGTTAATTGTCTTACTGATAACCAGCTTTACTTCGCATTGTATGAACTTTTTCAACCCTTTTCAATAGGTTGTTGTAGGTTTTACGGACATTGATTCCAATACTTTCAGCGAATTTAGACCTTTGCCGGAGTCTTTTATTTAACATGTACTTGTTCATTTTCTCGTAGGTGTCCATGACTATTATTACTTATCCATTGAAACTCTAGAGGTAGCATTGTAGTGTCTCACAATCTGGTTTATACTACTTTGAAGTGTTTGCATCTATAGCTACTCATAAAACAATCAGACTAGTGATGGCTATAGCTTCCAGTAGGAATTCGCCTATGATACTTTTAGATGTAAAGTCACCATTTTTGAATGGTCCATTGCAAGAAGAAGTTTATGTGTTACAACTTCTTGGATTTGTGATAGAGAACAAAGAAAGGATGGTGTACAAGCTGCATAAAACTTTGTATGGTCTTAAACAAACTCCAAGGGCTTGGAATCTAGAAATTTATTCATTTTTCAAGCATCAAAGATTCAAAGAATGTGAGATGGAGTACAGTGTGTATGTGCAACATACCTCTAATAGCAATATGATTTTGGCGTGTCGTTATGTATATGACATACTTCTGATAGGGAGTTGTATTTCGGAGACAAACAAGTTCAAGAAGATGCTGATGAATGCTTTTGATATGACTAACTTGGGAAATATGGTATTTTTTTAGGGATGGAGATTTTACACTATAAAAAGGGAATCATTGTGCATAAATAAAGTATGAGCTTAAGCTGCTGAAGATATTTGATCTGATAAATTGAAAATATGCAGTCACACCTGCATAACCAAACCATAAATTGGACCCTTATCTTGATGGTGAAGATATAGATGCTACAACCTTCAAACAGTTAGTTGGATCTCTGAGATATCTGTATAACACCAGGACTAACATATGTTATGCAATTGGAATGGTAAGTAGGTTTATGAGTAAACCAAAGTATTCACATTACTAAGCTGCAATCAGGATTCTCAAGTATGTAAAAAGGACTCTGGGGTATGGAATTATGTTTCCATTTGGAGTGTTAGAGGATGCTGAGCTGATATGCTATTCAGACTCTGACTGGTGTGGTGGCAGAGTTGACATAAGCAGTACTACATGATAAATGTTTATGTATCTAGGTGGTTTCATTTATTGGTGTTCCAAGAAGAAACCCGTGGTTGCATTGTCAACCTATGAAGCAGAGTACACAGTTGGTGCAGTGTCTGCTTGTCAAACGGTTTGGCTGATGAATTTGCTGCAGGAATTGAAGTTCAAAGTGAGAAAACCATGATAGACAACAAATCTGCTATAATTCTTGTCAAGAACCTAGTACTGCATGGGAGAAGCAAGCACATTGACACAAAGTTTCATTCTCTGCGCAATCAAGTTAAGAATGGAGTGCTTGAAGTTATTTACTATAGCACTCAGAACCAATTTGTTGATCTACTGACCAAAGCAATCAAAATTGAACACTTCATCAATTTGAGAGATGAAATTGGTGTTGTTGATTTTTGTCTTGAATATGAATTAAGGGATGGTGTTGAAATGTAATTCACATTTAAATATTTTCATTTCAGTTTAATTTGGTTTTGCATTTGAGTTTTATTTCATTTGGTTATTAGTGTATAAACCCAAAGTGAATTTCATTTTTCACTACAAAAAAATTGCAATTAGCCAGGTGAATTTCACCTCGCAAAAGCTAAAATCACCCTGCAATGCAACAATTGCGGGGTTGACCAAATACCCCGCAAAAACGTTAGTCGCAGCTTTGTCAGGTGACTATCACTTCGCAACTTTGCCAAGTGAATTTCACCTCGCAACATCTGTACCAAAATTGAGCAGAACAAAGCACGCGCGTCGGAGTAGAGCAGAGCACGATGTTCAAAAAAATAAAAAGAAAGTTACGAGGTGAATTTCACCTGGCAAATTTTGAATAGATAGAAAGTTGCTGAGTGAGTTTCACCTGGCAAGGTTTTTAATATATATATATATATATATATATATATATATATATATATATATATATATATATATATATATATATATATATATATATATATAGGGAATGTATCAAGTAGGAGGATTTTTAAATAAGAGATAAGAGGATTTAATGCTAACCATTGGATTAATCAAGAGAGAGAAATAATAATTATATTAATATTTTAATAAATAATTTAATTCTCTCTCTTGATTAATCCAATGATTAGCATTGAATTCTCTTATCTCTTATTTAAAAATTCCTCCTACTTGATACAAATATATATATATATATATATATATATATATATATATATATATATATATATATATATATATATATATATATATATATATATATATATATATATATCATATTTATTGTAATATATTTCTGTTTTACAAAAAATAGTAAACTAAAATCTATTATATTATTTATTTATTTATGAAAAAAGAAAAAAAAACTGTATACCTAATTCTAAAAATTTCACATACTAAAAAATTTCACCTACAGGTTTCTAACAATTTAACATACATATATTCTAACATTTTAACATATTTATACACAAAATCATATAAATTTCATCAAAAAATTTCTAAAATATTATTCACAAATCTAACCATCACTACTTACATGATACAAACTTCAATAAAAAAATGCAAAATTTAAACCAGTTCATACAACCCAATATAAAATAACAAACAATTTAATTTATATGTGTACCTTAAATAGTGGATTTGATGAAAAAACTAAAAAGAACTTTGAAACTAGCAAGTAATTTGAGTCTTGAATGTGTTGATTTGTGTTAAAAATGAAAGCTTTGAGAAATTTTGAGGGTTTTGAAATGTGGAACCATGGCTAGGAGAAAGAGAGAATGAATGAATGAAATTTGTTGAATCTGAAATGTGAGAAAGGAAACTGAAGTTGTGGTGTTTAAAGAAAACTTGCGAGGTGAAAAACACCCCGCAACTTTTAGAATCGTTGAGACTTGCTAGGTGATTTTCACCTCGCAATGTTTGTGTCAGTCAAACGCCCACCTGCCACACTGTGCCATCAGTAATTGTCAGACATAATTTCCCCCCAATTTTTTTAAAACATAGTTGGCGGGTGTTTTTCTCCTAGCAACTTTTGCGGGGTGTTTTTCACCTAGCAACTTCATTTTCAAAAATTTCAAATTGCGCCATCAGTAAATACTAAACATAATTTTCCCCCAATTTTTTTAAAACATAGTTGCGGAGTGTTTTTCACCTAGCAATTTTCTTTTCAAGAATTTCAAACTTTCCACCGTCTGTTGCGAGATGGAAAACATTTATTTATTTGCGAGGTGAAATACACTCCGCAAGTGCATTAATTTGCGAGGTGACTAACACTTGACAAACTCACTCTGCTAATATGATGTTTTCTTGTAGTGTTTATTTGTAACAGATTTCATAATTTAAGATTGAGAAAAAAATTAGTTACAAGATAGTTATGCTTTCTCTGTCTCCCTTCCTCCCTCCCTCCCTCCCTCTTGTGCATCAATAGAGTCTTTTCACTGTTAACTCCAACATTCACAAGTGAACGGTGGAATTAATTATTCCTAAAGCGAATTTCAAATTTTCCAAAAGAGAATTACTAAACATAAAATATACCCATAGGCCACATTGTCATTCAAATATAATGAGGGGATATCCATCATTCAACTATGATGGAGTAACTTTAAATAATTAAAACAGCAAGACACTCAAGTACTTTCCTCTAAAAATATATAAAATGTTACAATCATACATCTTAAATTAAATCTAACGAAGAAAATCAAGTCATGATGATGTTCTAAGATTGGAGGACAGGACCCACATACGCCGTTCAATCATACAAACTTTAAGGTCAAAGCAATTATAAAGAATTTTTGAAGAAATAATATTGGAACCATAAAGAGTGTCTGTCTTGTAGTGGAGTTTTAGTTTTTGGTTTTTATTGGATTGGTATATTATTATTTGTGCATGGCCTAAGATAATCATGATAGTATTTCCAAAAAATTAAGCATGATGATTTCTATATTAATAACAAAGAACAAACTATAAAAATGGAAATAATTGAAGATTCATAAGTAAGATAATTTAAAAAATTCAAGTAGGATAATTGGATGACAGTACTTCATCCTATCATACGAACGTATACATCACTTTAATTTTCCTAATGATGATTTGAATTGGATTTTGTAATAATGAGTACACGTATTAGTTTTTCAAATTTAACATAAGTTGTTGACATTTTGAAATAAACTTGTTCTCTTTATGACTAAAAATAAACTTGTTCTTGAAAATGAAATCTCGCTAAAAACAATTTATTGATAAAATGAAAAAAAATAAATTAGGGGATGTTATATAAAGGTAAGACAGAGTGTTTTGGAATAGTCAAAAGTCAAATAAAACCGATCTAATTTCCAACTCAATTTAATCAATGTGCTCATTCATCTGGCAAGTATGTAAACCTCCGCACCAAAGTGCCACACTAAAGCAGGACCTCATTTTCATCTCAACAGTTGATAACCATTCAACGATTTTTTGCATCTCACGTCAGATCAATTTGCGACGTTTATAATTGTCACCTCTATATAAGCATGATTTTGAATCACACTCTGGTATTCATTTACGCACAGACTTACAACTTCTGCCTCTCTAGTTAATTGACTTAGACATTGAAGTGTTAACATTGCATCCACATGTATCCCCTCTAATCATCGACGATTTCCATCATTGTACTAATATATATTCTACTGCGGTCATCTTCAACCTACCATCATTTTCTATTCCAGTATGAAGTATTTGATGTATCTTTAACTTGAATAGAATGTACGATGTAATTCTTTATATGCAAGTGTTTCTTTCATCTAAAGAAAACCTATTTCTATTCTTAGCAATAATTACTTTTGATCTACATTTATTTGTTTTTCTTAGTTATTGACAATTTATATCTTTTTGAATAAAAGTATTACTTCCCAAAACCTCCATCCTACCTACTAACAAGTTTATTACTTTCTTTTCAATTGTTCTTTCTCTTAGGGTTTTAAGTAGGTATTAATTCTTTACTAATATTCTATCTAAACTCTTTTTGCATCTTCTCATTAATCCCTTTTTGAATGCAAATTTTGATCATTCACGTGAAGTGTGAAATTTATGGAATTCGCCACTACCTTGCTAGCAAGGAGCACAATTAGATGTGTGGGGTGGGTGAAAAATTAAAAAGTTGTAGAATTTTGAAATCTCCTTATCCGTAAGGCAGGTGCTAGAGACAAGCGAGACATATGCCTCGATGCATGTGTCATGTTTAAGCATTATATTTTGTTGTGAGTGTGTCTGTGTGAGAGAGAGATGGGGAGGGAGAGAGATAAAATTAGATAAACATAAAGAATTCTTCAAAATCTCAAATTTTATGAATTTGGCGATCTTTGGTTGTAATCTAAGGTTCAAGAAAATACTTTTAAATATCTTAATATTGTGAGATTCATGTATTGAGAGAAGAAAAGATATAGGTGACAAAGTGGATATAGTATAAGAGTTTTTTTTTTTAGGTTGAACTAGGCAAATAACCTATGTGGGTTATTGTTATTCATCTTGATATTGTTATTATTGTTGACCAAGTTACTTCATACCCAAAAGGGAGGGGAATTATGTTATTTGATTTTAAAATATTTTCAAACGATTAATTTTAAAAAGTAAGTTGAAGAAAAGATTAAGCAGTGTAAAATAAAGAGATACATAAAAAGACCACACTAGAATTTATATTGGTTCCTCATTAAACAATGCAGCCTAATCCAGTCCCCAAGAGCTTCCCCTTGAGATTTTCACTAAAAACACCTTGAGCTTTAACATTAGGATCAGCCCAACAACCTTCCTTACACCAAAAATTTTACTAGCCTTATTTTGCAACTTCAAAGTCAAATATAGAGATACAAGAAAATTATGCTCTTGAAATATGATTTCAACACAACAACTGAATTACACGATTCTTAATTTAATCATTTCATTCTCTCAAATCTAAAACAATATATAATGAATAAAGATTGTTAATAGAGAGAGAGAGAGAGAAGTGAATAGTAAATCATATTTTTGTGCTTTGGAAGTGAACACAAGACTTGTTTATACTTGAGAAAAAATTGGCTTAAAAAGGAAAGAATTTTTGGTTGGATATGGTCTCTAATAGATTAAATTGATGTTCTAATATATTAGATAACCTTGGCAATCTCTAATTGATTAGAATGTTGCTCTAATCAATTAAAAAACTTTCTATTTTATTATAAGGCCGTTCTAGTCAATGATGCCTAGATAAAAAGGAAAAATTTGTTTGATATGTTCTCTAATTGATTGGATAATTTACTTAATCTATTATTGAGCAATTTTTGTCTCATAATCGATTATAGGCCAAATTATTTCTCTATATTACTTTAAGCAATATCATAATCGATTAGACATTAGCCAAAATCAATTTTAAAAGAATTTTAAAAATAGATGGAATTTTAAAAATCAATTAAGCAAGATTGTACATTTTCTTAGTACTTTAACATCAAGTCAAAGCACATGATTGCATGAGAGCTTGCATAAGCTTTAACTCCTTTGATTTATTCTTACACCAAATATATGAACTGTCTCACTTTTTGATTTATTTCAATCTTTTTCTTCCTTGATGATGCTCATGATAGCTTTGTTGTGTTCCTCTTGTCATATTCAAAACATATTATACATGTTAAGCACATAGACCTACATTCACCCCCTTTTTTGATGATGACAATGAATCTTTTATGGAGGCTACTTATAAGAGAGGTTAAGAAGAAACATATTGATGTATACTCCCCTAGAGAACAAACGTCCCCCTTTGGAGTTATAAAAAAGAAGGGAAACAAATAAATGCAAAAGAAAAATCCAAATAGGTAGAAGCTAATTCATATATAAAAATAAAGAGATGAGTTACATGATAAGAGCATAGAAGCACATTTAAATAGGACATAAGACCATACTTTTCCTCTAGACCAACATCATCGAGATTTGGAACTAATTCATTGAGCGAAAATCTTTCCTGGTGTCATACCCTAATTTTTAACCCTAAGATCCCCCATCATCTTACATTGTTGCAATACATCAAGATCACAATTTTTCCTAGCTTCTTAACCTTGACTCCCTCTTCCTTCTTTAAGGTTGTATTTGAGAGATCACTAAGCACCCATTTATGTATCTTGTGCATATAGGTTTTATGCTTTAATAATATCTAACCAAAATCCAAAAAGTTATTTTGTTTCTCTTTATATTTTGTTCATTGTATATGTTGAGCTAAGTACACTCACCTCATCTCCTAAACTAGGATTTTGAGGTACCCTCATTCAACTAACCATTCACTGAACCTCTAAGGCTTAAAATCCAAAGAAATGCTTATATCTTCAATGTGTTATGGTTGGAGAATCTCTTGGCTTCATTTGATCAAGTTTGTCTCAAGATATTATGGTGTGATTCATCAAGGGACTCCATAGATTCATGTGTTTATTTCCATGTCTTCTTCAACAAGTTTCATCAATCTATGAGCATCATGATCAAGTGTGCTTCAAGATAACATCATTTCAAGGTTTTATATGCTTCATCATGCCTTAGATTGCAAGCGAAGTTCAAAGGATTCAAAGTTGATTTAAGTGGTTTGCCCTGATTTGGCAAGTTGTTAATACCATGATCACATGAGCATAACTCTCTCGATTTTCAACATTTTTTAGTGTCTCTTTTTAAAAATAACTCTCATTGATATCCCCAATAACGTTTCTTTACAATTCAAGAGCTAATTTTTCTTAAAAAGTCATCAAAGATGTGGAAACATTATAGGTCATTTTGAAAATCCAAGTGATTTTTGTCCATTTTTCCAAGATCATAACTTGCTCAAATTTCAAAAAATTTGAGTGCTTCTTTTTTCTATGAAATCTTCTTGATGTTGTCTACAAGTTTTATTCAAGGATCAAAAGATAATGTTTCTTGGAAGGGCATGTAATTCATTGAAACATTACAAGCCATGTTTAGGCATTTTGGACTTAGAATCTTTTTCTAAGTGTTGAAGCAGTTGTTTTCGCCATTTTTAATGTCCCATAACTTTTGAATCAAATTTTCAAATGGAAACTTTCTTAGCACATTGTGAAGCTTGTGGAAGGCCTTTCAATTGCAAAAGGAATCATGTCCTAGAGCCTCAAACATTGTGAATTATGCATTTTTGAATAAGGATTCATGAAACTCAAAATCATGCCATGATCAAATTTTGAAATCATTTGAATTTATTTGTTAAGCCAAATTAAAGATCATTAGTGTGTCTTAATGTGATTATCCACCTTCTAGAAGAAGTTTAGCACTCAAAACGCAAGAAAGGAGTGAGTTTTGACACCTTTGCAAGTCATATTTTTCATGATTCAAGGGCGCACACGATTTCAATCAAATTCTTATCATTCACCACATCTCAGCATTCCATTTCATTCCTCTTATAAATAAGTACCCCCCCTCTTCATTTTGCAAGCTTTTAGAGCCAAAGACACCCTGCTCAACTCTCACTAAAGCTTGAAATTATGAGAATTCGAAATCACCTTTTGAAGCCTTTTCAAACCAATTTCTTGCTCCTATCCTCTTTCCTGATCTTTAGTGAAGCTAAAGCAACTTGAATCAAGTCCTGAGGCGCCTCCAATTGCTCATACCAAGTCCATTTTCTGAAGTTTTTCACCTTAGTTCATTCATTCAGGTAGTTGGAAGCTTCGAATCAAGTGAAATTTGATACCACAATATAGCCCTTAACGTGCTCAAGATAACTGCATCCTTAATTTTGATCCATTTGTTATGTCTGTTTTTGAATTAACTTTTGAAAAGATCTTATGTTTTTTTTCAAATCGACTGAGTTGTGGTTTGAATAAACGTTTCACGAGGATATGGTTGAGATTATCTTGATGATATGAGTCTGATGATACCATTAGCTTTTTTGTTTGTTACCTTTTGAAGATTCCCGAATTCTCTGCAGATTTGTATGAATCTCCTTTGGCAGGAGGTTGAAGATGACCTATGTGCCATCCTCAATCAATGAAGGTTTTCCAAACGTTTTAATTTCACTTGCTTGACCTTTTTTACTGCCAAGCGCGTGTGTTGACTTGTTATACCGTGAATCTCAGCCTTTGGATCGTTGGATCATGCCACGTCAATTAATGAAGTGGATCCAGCGCTCCTTGTTTTTCTAAATTTCTGTTTTTTTTTAAATTTTGATTTCTTTTAATTCATTTTACTTCAAAAAATCATATGTCCTTCATTTTAATTTCAAAAATTATGAAAAAAATACCAAAACTACTTTGAATTATTTTCTTTTTGATGAATATTTTTCCACATTTTTATTTTATCATTTGGTATTTTTTTATGTTTTTTCTCATTTCTATTAAGTTTTAATTGGTTTAAAAATGTTTTATAGTACCCAAAAATTATGGAAAAAATTGGAGATGATCCAATGATGGTCCCTGACCTATGGTAATCTTTGGTTTGAATTTATTAGATGTTTAGATATTTGATTTAAAATTTTTCTTTTATTTTCATTTTAAAAAATCAGTTAAAATTTTTATTTCACTTAATGACTTTGTGATCCATTTTGGTGAAAGGTCTCTTGATTTGATTTCATCTCTCTTTATCTCCTTTCTCTTGACTTATGGGTGCAAGCCTTGAGAAGTTCATTGTGTGGAGGTTATGGTCTTACCATTCCTCTAATGATGGGTGCAAACCTTGAGAAGTTCATTGTGTGGAGGTTATGGTCTTACCATTCCTCTAATGAACCATCAAAGTTAAGTCTCATCATAATTAAGAGAATCCTTTTTGACTTGTGATCTTGATTGATTCATCGCCCATCCCTTTTCATCTCAATCCAATTCTTCTTTTTATCTTTTGATCAATTGGACTTGAGGATTCATCTTGTTCAATTAAGGTTTGATTAGTATTGATGAAATTTTATCATTTCAAATCTACTTTAAGGTAATCATGAGATTACTTTGAGTACTTTGGATTGAATATAAGTTTGTCCTAAGTAATAAGAAGGCTTTGATAGATGTAATGATCTCATAGTTCCTTGATTTTGTCTTGATAATTTTTTCTTATTTTACATGTGTTGTAAGTTTTAGGAGAATGATGTTTTATATCATTTCTCTAACTTGTTCTTAAACACATAGATTGTTATTGATTGGCCTCATAAAAGCTACTTTTATATAAGTACATCTACGATTGCTTAACATAGCACTAAATTTGTCCCGAATCGGATAACTAACTTTAATACTAATAATTAACCATATTATTATGCTAACTTTTACTTTAATGCAATTTATTATTCCACACTTTATTTTCCCGCTCTTTATTTTATGCCATTTATCATTCATAGAATTTTATCTTTTTGTCTTTTTTCCTTTGCTCACTTGAGCATTTATTTTATCTTTGCTCACTTGAGCTTTTATTTTGTCCTTGTTTTCTAAAAGACACTTAATAAAGAGAAAACCCTAAAAGACTTAACTGTGGATTTTGAACTATGTCTACTACCTTTCGCTTAAGGAGTTGGACCTTTGGACCTAGGATTAGAACCTTGACTTTGGAGCTTTCATCTGATACCAATGTATCTGAGACCTTTGATATATTACCTATTGGTTATTTTGTCTGGTTATCTTGTCTGTGTGCAGGTGTTCTATTGATTTAAAACTTTGAAAGTTCATCTGATACAATTTTATCTGATGCAAGTTCATCTGAGGCAAATTCAAGATCCATTTGAGATGTACTTAATTAAATTATTACTTTGAACTTATAGCTATTTGGTCATGCATCTGCTCAAGTTCATCTGGTATTATGCTTTGAGGTTAATCCAATGGAAAGGAATGCTTATGTTGACTTCATGTCAAGTATTGGCTTCTTTGCTAGTTAGATTGTTCTTTTTCTTAGCTTTTACTTTATGCTTTAGAATAGTCCCTTCATCTCTTGCCCACATTCTTACATTTTCAAAATCTTCTCCCTCTTTTCAAAACCTTCTTTGTTTTCAAACTTAAACTCTTTTTGCAATAAACCTTGACTTTGTCAAGTGATCGTCAATTCTTTTCTTAAATAAATGCTAAAACATCTTAAGCATATCAAACTCTTTCAAAAATCATAAAAAACACAAACGTCATTCAAATCTTTTGTCATTTGGCTTTTCATTTTAAAATCTTTCCTCAAAGATTAGGCATGAATAATCATCATAGTTGAGATGTGATTCTCCTATCTCCATGATATTGATTGATATGGTGTTGATTCTTTTCCACCTGAAAGAGACAGTGGCATACTTGTTGATCTCTATCCAAGTTGGAGCCCTTATTTCATTTGTAATGCAAAAATCCATCTGTTCTCATGTTTATGGTTGATAGTTAAGTTTTCTCATCTGAGATGACAAAGTGTCTCTTCAGTTAAAATCAATCAAAACAAACTATTGTGCTTTCTTTGTAAGCATAACTACAAATACTCTAACTTCTCCATTGCATAGAGGAGGTATGTAGGCACATGATGCGACGTCTTTCCGAGAAAAAATAAAAACCATAAAAAATGTTCCTTTCTCATCCCATCAATCTTTTGCACACAACTATTTTGTTTTAACACATATTTTCAAAAAGGATCTTGTGGAGTACCACAGATGTGAGGGGTGCTAATACCTTCCCCTTGCATAACCAACCCTCGTATCTTTTTTTCTTTGTTTTATTAGTTTTCTAAAAATTTATGTGGATTTTATTTGCCTTTTTCTCATTCCTTAGGAAACAATAAAGATCGGTGGCGACTCTTGCTTTTTCTGAGTAAAGTTAATCAATAACTTAATCTCAAATTTTTCTGCTGCGACACCTGGCCTTCTTCACCTTTGTTGATATGTATAAGAATTCCTTATCCTATTAAGATATTTCCTATGTTGTTCGTCAAGATGATAATCTTTTGAAGTAGTCCATTTTTCAAACTTAATCATTTTAGACACTTTTTTCTTATAATACCTGCACACACAAATAATTCTATCTCTATTACTAAATGAGTTAGTTTCATCAAAATTAATGTGTATGAATTCTTCTATAGCCATTATATTTTTATAATTTTAAAAAAAATTTAATGCAAGAAATTTGTTTATGCGTTTGAATGACTTTGCATATACAAGAATTAAATCATACTATATTGCTTTTGTCACACAATTTAATTAATACTAAGTAAATTTTCTTATAAAATTTCAACAATTATAATATCTTAAAAGTAGGATTAGGTCTCTTAACAATATTTCCAGATCGAAAAAAATATATCTTTGTTGTTGCCATAAGACGCGAAGTTTCCTTTCTTATGAGTGAAAGAAGAAATGATATTTTTATCTTCGGTCATAGGTTTGAACAACCACTATCAAAAAAACAATTTTAAGTTATCAAGAACATCTACATCACAACTTAACGTTTTGTTCTTTGATACCTAAATCTTGTTTGGTTCTCTTGCATTAGTGGAATACAAAATATTCTAGAAGTGTAATATGAGCAATGGTCATAATTTTTATTATAAAAATGAGACAAATAAGAAATATTTTTCATGTCACTTAGTGGTTATTTCTAAAGAAATATGATAGAGCAATATGACCAATTTTACCACAATAATTACATTTAGGCATAATACATTTAGAAATCCTATTAGCATGAAAAATATTACTAAAACTCTTAGATTTTTTTGGCTCATAACCTAGACCGAATTTATTATATTTCTATTTTAGATCATCTAGAATGAGACTCAAGTCATCTCTCCCATTGGTAAACTTATCAAGCGTGTTATGAAATTCATCAATTTGATTTTCTAAAAGGGTTAAACATATAAAGCCCCTGTAATATTAGCGAGATTTGTTTTTAGCCCCTAATAAAGTTTTTTTTTAAACCCCCCTTGCAATTTCTAGATTCTCTAGCTATAATCCTTGTTGAACCCAATTTCCATGTTTATATGACTTGGTAGTCCACCTGAATTTTAATTTTATTTTTTATTTAACTTTTAAAAGCCACGTGAAATTCCTTAATGCCACGTGAAATTCCTTAATTTTTTAATTTTTTATATTATATAATATTATTTATTTTTCACGTTTATATTAATTTTTTTACATTTTATTAAATCATTTTTATAAAATTTATTTATGAAAATCTATTTACAAATTAATATATTTTTTTAATTATTATTTTGATGCATCAAAATATTACATTAGACCTAAAGTCTACATTACATAGCAGCCCAACACCTCAACATTTGCAAACTAAAATGAAAATGAACTTTACAAACACTTTTATTTCACTTAATGATTTCCATGTGGGACTTTTTTTTTATGCTTTCTTAAAACATGCTGCCAAAACCAAACATTTTAGTGATAAGTCTGCTATTGACATAGCTTTGACTAATGACTTTTGTAGCTCATTTCCTTTATCGAGTTTCAAAAGCATCTTCCTACATATTTTATCCATTAGTTATTAATTATTCATAATGTGAAAATACAAGTAGGTTAATGTTTCATCAAAATGGAATCACTGATTTAATGGTCTCTTTTATAACCATTGTTCCATTGCTTGCAAAAGGAAACGAATTACAATATAGCAAGTATATGCATGTCATTGACCTTTCTAACAACCTTTTTCTGGTAGACTACTGATAAGTGCCAAAATGTCGATATTTTGAGTATATATTTGTGGCACTTATCAATTCTATTCTTATGATTTTTGTAATAAAATCCTAACTTTTGTGTAAATATGTGCATAGTTGTGTTTTTGATTCATTTTATACCAATTAATAGTTTTCCATTCATTTTATAGGTATTCATGCATCTTTGGAGCATTGAGTAATAAAGACCAAAGGCTAAGCTTCAAGAATGCAAATTCTACCAATTCATCAAAGAATAAGGCTAAAAATAAGGATGATAAAAATTATCATTTTGGTTTCCATTCATTCATTATTGGATAGAGCATTGAATAAGCTTTCCAACGCTTCGAACCGGGCGCAATTCGGAGTTACGGTTCTCAACTTATGGCGAAAACAAGATTTCACTTTTGCTGTCAGTCCGCTGAGCGGAGCTCCAGCGGAGCAAATCAGAGTCTGGATGCAATTTTGAGTCCACTGAGCGGAGGGGGTCCGCTAAGCGGACCTGCTAAGACAACAGCTCGTTAAAAGGGGCAAAAATCACATTTTTAGGTTATGGGTTGGGTATTTTTGAGTCCCAACTCCATCATTTTCATTCTTAGATCAAAATTAGCTTAGAAAACAACTTCGGAGGTTGCATAAGGATGATCGGGGGTGGATTAAGCGTCGAACGGAGCTGACAAACCGGGAGATTTTCGGTTCATTTCTCTTCTTCTTTGTGTATTTCTCTTTGGTTGGGTTTGTTTGTATATTTACTTGAATCTTATGTATATTTACCGATTATAATGTTATATTTAACTTGCTTTACAAATCTGTGTTGATGTTATCCTGGATTTTGCTCTATGCTGGGGATTTGGGGTGCTTTAGAGATAAACTTCTTGAATCCTTATCTAGGATGATAATCTGTTGGTTCTGAACTCTAGAGATAGATTTAGATCTAGCATTCACTGTTTGTATCTGTTCTTAATGCTTTCGTGTTTGAGCGGCGCGCGAGAGATCGCCGACGCGAGAATACGGATGTTCTCGCGACTTCGCGTTAGAGATAACCTTAGTTGTGAGATGATCTCGTTTGTGCTCCAGAGATGGACGCTTATGTGAGAGATACGTGATGACATAGATGAGTATCGTAGGTTGAGTATAACGGGTTGGTAAGTGTATGTTTGTGAAGAATGAATATATTTACATTCCTGATAAGTTATTTCTCTTCTAAGAATGTGTTTATTCTTTTCTTGTCTATATCTTTGTTTACTTTTTGCTCATTCAAATCCAAAGCTCGAAACCGTAGAAACTGTTGAATGACATCTCTCCATCTCTGAGGACGATAATTCCCGGATCAATATTTCCAAATCTTTTTTGTTGCTTGCCCTATACTGCATTCAACAAAATGGCGCCGTTGCCGGGGATGGTTGTGGATTGCATCGCAATAGTTTCCGTGGTTTTGAACTTTGTATATAACGTATATATTGTATAGTTTCACGTGTATATATTTACTTGTACATGTTTACTTGTTTATGTTCACCATATAGTTACTTGTATATGTTTGCATACAAGTATACTTTGTTGGTGAATGTTGGTGAAACACGTTGAGATCGGACCAGTTCGTTATTCAAAATCTTCACTTTTCAACTTGTGAATTCAACATTCACCAATTTTCTCTTTTTGTATGATAATAATTGTATTTATTCCATACTTGTACATATGTGTTTGTTTGTGTATATAGTTGTATACTTTCGTTTTTATGTTCGTTTAATCATTGTATATATTTGTACCCGTAACGTTTGTTGAGTGGTTGGTTAGGACACTTTCTTTAGGCTTGTGCGGTGAGACGTCACCATGGCATGATTGGAGTAAGCTACTTTCCAAACACCTAAACAATAAAGGCGTCGAGCTAACGACGTAAAACAAGCGCTTGTTGGGAGGCACCCCAACGGTTGTAAAGTTTTGTTTATTTTTATGTTTAAGAGGAATTTAGGTTACGTGGTGTGTGATTGGAACAGCTGGTGCAATTCTGATTTTTCTGAGTTCTGATGTGTCCGCTAAGCGAGATCAGCTCCGCTAAGCGAGCATAGCAGAATTTTGTTTTTCTGCTCTGTACCAGTGGGGTTCCCATTCCACCTGGTTCACTCTTTTTCCCACTTTCACCAAGGCTAATTAGTAATATATATTAGTTTTGTTTTTCTAATTCTTTTGTTGGTTGTTTGGATTCAAATTTTGTTCGGTGATTCGAAGATTTTTGAGGAGATTTTCCAAAGCTTGAGTGTTTCAACTTGCGGATGTATGGTAGGATATTGATTTTGAAGTTGTATCATTCAAGGTACTCATTTATCGCTTTCTATAACATAACATGTTTAGGAAACTTTTCATTTGTACAATTACCATACCATTCATTCTTTTGCATTACTTGCTTGTTGATTGAATCACATTAGTTCCCAAACCATAAATGTGAGGAAGCTTTCCATTGTTTACATATATGCTGGAGGCCACAATCTTTGTTTTAAATGGATTTTATTATGCTTAATCTTTTGTTTATGTTGATTTTATGAAAGAATGAAAAGGATCAAGGCATTTTGTTTCATTTTGAGCACAACTACCAAAACCAAATAGTCAATTCACCTTGTGAGTGTGTGATCATTTGTTAACCCTTTTGAGCCTTTTTGTCAATGTCCATGTTGTTTTTGCTAAATGCTTATCTTTGAGTGTTTAGTTCTAATTTTTGCATGGATGATTGATTCTTTGTTTTCTTGAACCCTCAACCATGATTTTTGGTTTGAATTTTTACCTTGCCTTAGAAGTAGGGAGTATTCATATGATGGTGTGGTTGAATTCAAGTTGGGGAGAGAAATGGTTGCTACTTATGTGGTTGTTGCTATGAGGTTGAAAAGAAAAAAAAAAGAAAAAAAAAGGAAAGAAAAGAAAGAAAAAAAAAGTGAAAAAGTTTTGAAAAAACAAAAAGAAAAGAGAAGCGAATAATTGTGCTAATAAGTATGGTGTTTTGGTTGTGACAACTTGGAATAAGGAAGAAGTTTAATTGAGATTTTGTTGTTTGAATCTTTGGTGGATTGATCACTCCCTTAGGTTTAGGCAAGTTTTTGTTTCGATTAGCCTTAGGACATATCCCTTGTTTGTTAACCAAGCCACATTACAACCTTTAAAAGTCCTTGTGATTCTTGCTTTTATATCTTCAATGTGATTTTTGGATGAATGCATAATTTAATCTTTTGTTTGCAAGATTGTTGGATGAGTGTTAAAAGTCCTTCACCTTTGTGTGTTCTTCATCCATTGATGAATTTTTGCTAGGTGTGATTCATGAAGTGAGCATGTATCGTGTTAGAATGTTTTGTATGCCTTTTGTGCTTAGGATTCGTTTCATTTACATGTTGTCGTTGTAGTATAGTGGTAAGTATTTACTTTGTTTATACGTTTTTGTATTAAGCCATACATTTGTTTTTGGTTTTCAAAACTTGTTGATTCAAAATTCTTTGGTTTATTACTTTTGATTCTTTGATTTATTTGACATTGTTTGAGGACAAACAAAGTTTCAAGTTGGGGAGAGTTTGATAAGTGCCAAAATGTCGATATTTTGAGTATATATTTGTGGCACTTATCGATTCTATTCTTATGATTTTTGTAATAAAATCCTAACTATTGTGTAAATATGTGCATAGTTGTGTTTTTGATTCATTTTATACCAATTAATAGTTTTCCATTCATTTTATAGGTATTCATGCATCTTTGGAGCATTGAGTAATAAAGACCAAAGGCTAAGCTTCAAGAATGCAAATTCTACCAATTCATCAAAGAATAAGGCTCAAAATAAGGATGATAAAAATTATCATTTTGGTTTCCATTCATTCATTATTGGATAGAGCATTGAATAAGCTTTCCAACGCTTTGAACCGGGCGCAATTCGGAGTTACGGTTCTCAACTTATGGCGAAAACAAGATTTCACTTTTGCTGTCAGTCCCCTGAGCGGAGCTCCAGCGGAGCAAATTAGAGTCTGGATGCAATTTTGAGTCCACTGAGCGGAGGGGGTCCGCTAAGCGGACCTGCTAAGACAACAACTCGTTAAAAGGGGCAAAAATCACATTTTTAGGTTATGGGTTGGGTATTTTTGAGTCCCAACTCCATCATTTTCATTCTTAGATCAAAATTAGCTTAGAAAACAACTTCGGAGGTTGCATAAGGATGATCGGGGGTGGATTAAGCGTCGAACGGAGCTGACAAACCGGGAGATTTTCGGTTCATTTCTCTTCTTCTTTGTGTATTTCTCTTTGGTTGGGTTTGTTTGTATATTTACTTGAATCTTATGTATATTTACCGATTATAATGTTATATTTAACTTGCTTTACAAATCTGTGTTGATGTTATCCTGGATTTTTGCTCTATGCTGGGGATTTGGGGTGCTTTAGAGATAAACTTCTTGAATCCTTATCTAGGATGATAATCTGTTGGTTCTGAACTCTAGAGATAGATTTAGATCTAGCATTCACTGTTTGTATCTGTTCTTAATGCTTTCGTGTTTGAGCGGCGCGCGAGAGATCGCCGACGCGAGATTACGGATGTTCTCGCGACTTCGCGTTAGAGATAACCTTAGTTGTGAGATGATCTCGTTTGTTCTCCAGAGATGGACGCTTATGTGAGAGATACGTGATGACATAGATGAGTATCGTAGGTTGAGTATAACGGGTTGGTAAGTGTATGTTTGTGAAGAGTGAATACATTTACATTCCTGATAAGTTATTTCTCTTCTAAGAATGTGTTTATTCTTTTCTTGTCTATATCTTTGTTTACTTTTTGCTCATTCAAATCCAACGCTCGAAACCGTAGAAACTGTTGAATGACATCTCTCCATCTCTGAGGACGATAATTCCCGGATCAATATTTCCAAATCTTTTTTGTTGCTTGCCCTATACTGCATTCAACAACTACCATTAAAAATCATTTGACTTACTGCATTACAGTCCTTAAACTTGTCACAAAATAAGTTATTTGAGCCCATACCACAAGAAATTGGCAATATGGAACAAAGATATGCTAAATTTTTCCCGAATCGAAAAATGATCATTCGTGGCCCAAACCTATGTTAGAAAGTCCAAGGATGGTTGATTATTTGAAAATTGGTTCAATTCCTATGAAACTTGTTGCTAGGAGGCTTTGATTTTATCAATCCTCTAATGAGTTTTCATTAATTTTGACCTAAGTTCATTATTCATCCATTATTGATCATTCACTTCAATAATCAACACTAACCACTAACTTCTAACTCTTATTTTATGTTTCCTCTATTACTTTGCTCTATTTTACATCTTTAGCATCCATTCTCATATTTACTTTTGCTTGTATTTTTTTCTTTGTCCATTTAGACTTTTATTTTGTTCCTAAAACATTAATAATAAACTTGAACAATAAAAGACTTAAGGCTCTATATGGCTATGATTACTATTTCTTGGCATCTCGGAGTTTTGGACCTCTTGGACTTAGTATTAGTAGCTTTGTTGCCTTGATATCTCGGGATCTTATGTTATTTTGTTGATACCTTGTCTGAAGTCATCCAAGGCATTGGTTTGATTTTTTCTGTGTGCAGGTTATCATTCTATGCTTTGTTTGAACTCCTTGAGGTTTATTCCAAGGCATTGTGATTGAGAATTACTTTGTATACAAGTGATCAAAGAGAAGGACCACACACTTGTTTGCCAACAACTGATCAAAGAGCTGAAGGGGCATAAAGAAACATACACACGGCTATACAGGTCGAAACAAAATTATGATGCAATTTTTGAATCTCTTGTTCCTTACATTAGTGGACCGACACCGGAGGTTAAATGGACGTGTTTCCTCAAAATGGGTCATCTTATAGCAAGAGCGTGGGAAAGAGTGTGTATTAATCTTATAAGTTATGATTTCTCAAAACATATTTTCCAATTCACACTATCCCCCCTCTAAATCCAAATGATCGTATTATGTGTATCAAGTGGCTTTCATATTCCTGACACTTTGTTCAGGTTTATGTTAAACCGGGTGCCCTATACCACTAACATCTCCAGAGTGGACATCTCCTTCATCCATAAAAGCAGAGGCATAGTTGAATCATTTTTTGAAAATGATGCAAGAGTTCACTAAATTGAACGGGATTTAGAGAGACTCAAATGAACAAAAGTCAAAAGCGGTACCGCCTGTAGATTTGTTTTGGTGTTTTATGTAATGTTGTATTAATATTTATGACGTAAAATACATACATTTTCAAAGAAATGAACACATGTTTCAGTTTTCCAAAAATTTCAATATTTTTCTTTCCAAAACAGGTTATGTTTCTCACTGTTGTGTGTTCCAACAGTGTTGGGTGTTTTCGTAGATGCATCTCCAGACGCACCCAAACGGTTTTAAAAAATACAAATAGAACGGTTCCCGAGATGCATCTCTGAAATGTTTCCTGATACATGATAGAAATTATATTGGCCTAGAACTTTTATAAATATTATTTTCCATTTCAGTTTTTTACATCATTATATTATATTAGAATGAACATAAATTGAAATACCGAATATGTCTACTTCGATGCGGTAGAGCCATCAATTGCATTCAAGTTCACTGAATATACGCCTCTTAATGATCTAAAATGCATACTGGAAGAACTCCTGCCATACGGCTACAATAAAAAAATTGTGAAGCTCGAGTATCGTTCACCATCATCTGACAACGAAGGGAACATTATGTTCATTAACTTCGAGCTCAAGACTGCTGCAGATGTAAGGGTTGTGTGGAATACATTTTTCTGTTACGAAAACAATTTCAATCGAGCTGGATGCCAAAATAGTGAGATCTGTCGGAGATATTGTTAGGATGTTGATACTTCCACCTCGACGCTGATATGTTTCATCTATGTAATGTATGATTATTTATGTAATGTTTCATCTTTTAAGTTATCAATTTTAATTTTAACTTCAACATACATCAATCTATATCTGTGTCCTTGAATATGTGTTTCCGGAGATGCATATCCGAAATCAAGGTAACCTGTCGTTTGGGGTATTGACAAAAAGAAATATGATTTGTGATTTTTAGGTGCGTCCGAAAATACATTTCTAAAATCTGGAAATATTTAAAAAAAAAAATTTATTCAAGTGTAGTAGCAATTCATAGAGTGCATCTAGCAATCCCCTAGTTAATTGGTTTAGGAAGTACTTTTGTAAAAAATTCAGCTCAATTGTAAACATTGTATATTTTCTCCAAGCATATCTTTTCTTTTGCAATGACTTGCCTCCAAAAATGCAGCTTGATGTCTTTGTTCTTTTATGGTCTAGATTTTAATTTCTAAGTGAATTCCATTTTAACTTTGACAAAACACCATTTCAACGAATTGCAACCATCACTCATATGGCCTCCTTCATTGCTTTGTGTAACAACAATATATTTTACCTTTAGACAAGAAAATTACATGTTGAAGGTTACATATTTCCACCCCATTATGTTTCACAAAACTTAAACAGACATCATGTATAAAAATCTTCACGTGTCTAAACATCAAGCATAATCTGAGTTAGAAAGGTAAGAAAGAAAGGTAAGAAATGGTTCACAAAAGAGAATTAAAAAGCATGAAAAACAAACACATTCTATAATGAAAATTAGCAGTTACACAAAAGTACACCTATTACTTGCATTTTACATCTTGTCACCCCCCACCACTAACCAAAGTTAGTCATATGATCAATCCATTAAGTAGTTAACAATTTGGATATTTTTAGGCAAACATGAACCCATAAACCCTCTATCCCATTTTCTATCCTCTTTACCACCCCAACAAAGTGTAAAAACTATACCATCTTTACCCCCACCATTAACTCTTTCTAAACTTGTTTGAAAAATCTCTTTTACCCATTTCTCAAACATCTTGTTAGTAAACCCCCCACACCCAACACCAATTTCCTCTATCACCTTATCTTGTACACTAAACTTTACATTCCCATTAATCTCCTCGAACGACGTTTTCACCCTAGACATAAACATCTCTGTCGTTTTCTGGTTTTTTCCTGGAGTTTCATTCAACTCGAACAAATTCTTGATTGAGTCAAGTGATCCGTTCGAGATCAAATGCTCTCCTAATGTTTCTCTTGTCAAATCACTTGAAATCGGACTATTTTCTCCCTCGTGATCACGATCACGATCATCATCATCGTTATCATCTTCTTCATCGGCTATCATGTTCAAGTCAAGAGTGTTGTTGAAACTTGGTTGTCTTGAAATAGAAAACTCTATCTTTTTGTTCTTCCCTTCATTTTCTTCAATCCTTGGATTTTTATTCTTGCTAAACAAGTCAAGTTCAGCCCTTCTTTTATTACTCAAACAAGGCGATGATGACGAAGACGATGATAACTCCAAACTCGGTTTTTTCTCAGTTTCACTAATCTGCAAAACCAACTTCATCACAGAATCCTTCTTCTGATCTTCACTAACCACATTGCATCCATTGGTCAATATGAATATTTTCTGGCCCAAAGTTCCAAACTTTCCAATCCCAAATTCATCATCAACCATTTTCCTCAAAAGGGTATCACCAAAATCAGCATTTTCTACCAAAAGAACAAACTTTTCATGATTTCTCATTAGCCCAACAACAATTTCAGAAAAGGGTGTCTCTGAATTCTCTCTCTTCAACATATCCAATTGAAATAACATATCAACTGATCCACAAACAGATTCTGCAATTGCAAGTGCCAACCTTTTCTTCCCAATAGAATCATTCCCTTGCAAAAACAACCAAGTAGCACACTCCTTCGTCGATTTCGAATCAACCAAAGCTTCTGCTATCGAACTAACCGTTTCATATTGCCACGGAACATTCTCCTGCAGCACTTTACAAATACGATCTCTTTGCGCCTTTTTATGATCCGAATCATTGAATGTTGAATTTCCAAGAGCAAGAGTTGTTTTTACTTCTTTAGAATCTTCCATAATACCCTTAAGAGAATCCAAACTTGTTGCTGCCATTTGGTTTTTCTGTGTTTTTTCATCATTGAAATTGAACTCAATGGTGGATGATTGTTGTTGGCGCCGGAATCGAGGTATAATGTTTGAGCTATAAGCCGGTTTGGTTACAGAATCAGCAAAAGATATGGAACTTGATGAATCTGGCAGGATAGTACTACCTTGGTTTGGCCAATAAGGGTATGATGAATTGTAAGGATAGATCTTTGCATTGGAACTATAAGGGTTGCTCCAATGGTTTTGAGGTTGTTTGTTTTGGTGGAGACATTGGCACATGTTGTTCCACTTTTTCTTCAATTGAGTTGATTCATCCTGAAAAATAATTGAATTGTTCATTAAGCACTTTTTCTTCAATTGTGCAAAATGGGAAGGAAAAAAAAAGTGAAATTTTGCTACCTTATGATGAGCTTCTGAGGTATGAGACTGAAGCCATGAAGGTAAGAGATTCTTCTGAGGTGGTTTGAACAATTGAGCTTCTTTTTCATAGCTGGAAGCACATTCTTCACAACAATTAAGCTTATCATGTTCCTCCTTGGTACTAAAGAGCTTTGATTCCATCATAAGAGATGGGTTTTGAGTTATGCTCATTTTTGAATCATGCACACTGCAAATTTAGTAACAAACTCTAATTAGCATCCAATATTAAACAAATATCGAGTTTCGTATATATCCGCATCACAAGAAAATAAACATTAACGCAGACACCCAAAACACGACACTAACACGTTTATAATTATAAAATACTTGAATATAACCAACCACATATGTCTTTGTCAAACGTTATCATGTTCCAGACATAGAAGACTAACACATGTCATACATCAGAGACATTTTTAATTGAAGTTCAAGTGAAAATTTTCGATTCTTATATAATTTTTTTAGTCATGCTAATTCTTATGATCAAGGTTCTAAAAATCGATTTGTTATCACAAAAATGGTCTCGACAAAAACAGTATCGGAAAGTGCCGATATTCATACCGTTTTTCAACATGTTACGATGAAAAAGAAATTGTGATAAATATACACTACAACGACCACAGTCATTGTCACAACACTTCTACTGACCGAAATTGCGAAAACCTTCCGCAACTGCAATGCGACCGCGACTTTATTTTAAACCTTGCTTATAACTTAATTATCACATTATGAAACTTAATACTACCTTCTAAAAGGTTACTATAAGTCATATTTGAGAGAATGAAACATTGGAAACACAACCATATTTGCATGTATATGTTTCTACTTTATGGTTTTGCTTTTGATAAAGCATAGTACCTTGTACAAAACATCATGTGAATCCGTAATGTCTAAAGAGGTTTTGTTTACATACTGACAAAACAAAGTGAAGCAGAAAGGCACTGCTTCACGTCTACCTTACCTTACCAACCAACCATGCTTTTCACAGTGCCTTCTGCCATTAACCGTACACACATACTTACCAACAAATTTCAAAACAAATTAACCAAGCAAACATGATTAACTAAGCTAATAACAGATTAACTAACTAATCAATTATTTACCTTGAAGAGTGAAGACTCAAACCAAGTCCACCAGAAGGAACAGGAACAGCTTGAAGACACCATTGGTTCTCAAGATTTGGTATCCTCATTTGACATCTCATGTATGTTTGGTAACTAGCTGTTGCAATAAGCCAAATCTTGTTTCCATTTTCACCAAACAACTTTCCTATTTCATCAACAAGATAATCACTTAAACTCCCACCACCATCATCATCATCATCATCATCACAATCAACCATCCACTTCAAATCTCCAACATAGAAAACACCTCCTCCACCACCTAATGCAACACAATCACTCACCTTCCTTTTCAACACTCTCACAACATTCACTTCAGCTTCTTCCCTTTTCATACCACAAACCGAAGCAAGATTATGAAACTTCACAAAATGAGCTTTTTTCATCTCATCAGGAACTTCACCTCTCTCAAACCTCTCCATCAGCTCCCCAACTAGTCCTTCCGTTAACGCAACGGTATCGCCGATTATCACAGTGTTTCTCTTCTTCCTCAAAAGAACATCGAAAACAAGGTTAACATTAACATCATCTCTATGATTATTAAACACTTGTGGTGGTTTCTTCTGAGGAGAAAACAAAACTGAACCATAACCATAGCCATAACCATGACCATGACCATGACCATAACCATAAGAACTCGAGAAATGGTTACTATTATGACTAAGAGAAGGAGAAGAAGAAGAATGAAAAACAGAAAGACTAGAATTTGAAGAGCTTTTTTGAGTTAAGTTATTTTTAACAGAAACACTTTGAAAACCAGCTTCTCTCATAACCCTACTAACAGAAGGGTCATCAAGAATACTAAGAATAAGCTGATCAAGCTCGACCTTAACACTCAAAAGAGGCTGCTGCTGATTTTGCTCAATACACCCCCTTCTCTGATGAGCCTGAGCTCGTTTAAGAGCAGCAATAAGAGCATTAGAAAGAGAAGGAACATGCTGATGAGGCTGAAGCAAAGGCGAAGAATGAGTAGCAGTGATTGTTGGAAGCCTGTTGAGAGCAACATTGAAACAAAGCTCAAGTGCTCTACATTGAAGAGGGTGGTTATTCTGCTGCTGAGATTTGAGACATGCGGTTCTTAAGGAAGAAGATGATAGACTCAACAATGTAGCAGCAACATGAAGAGGTGTGATCTGTGCATGGCCTCTTCTACGTGCTAAGCCTAAAGAGTGCTTCAAGATTGAAGCAGCCTCGGCTGTGAGTGTCTCTTGCAATGTATAAGCTCCTGAGCGCATTACTTTGCTAATTACACCCCCCCTCTCCACCCCGAAACTTGAGAGCTTCTTCACTACTACACTGCTTTTTTGGTTTCACTCTATGGATTTTTAACCTCTCTCCACCACCACACCACCACAATAGTGAAGAAAGATTTTCCTCTTTGAAGGTTTGAAAGATGAGAGAAAGAGAAAGAGAATGAGAAAGAGAGTGTTGAGGTTTGGAAATATAGAAGACTAGGACTTCACCTCTTCTTTATACATCTTTTTTGGTGATTATTTTTTGTTTTTTATTTAATTTTTTTTTTAGCTTTTGCTTTTGATTAATTCTCTTTTTGGTTATAGTTTAAAGAAGCAGCTTTTTGTTGGCTTTTTATTTCCACTTCATTATTCTCTTTCCCTCTCTTTCTCTCTCTTATTCTAGTTTAAATTAAGTTTATTGCTATAGGAACTAGAAATCATTTCATACCAACTTTTTTTTTTTTCTCAAAAGGTAGTGCTATACCAATCTAAATATGCATGATGTAATAATATATTCTTTTATGTCTAATTTAATTTAATTTACTTTTTTTTTTTTAAAAATTGTTGCACAAACAAAGACAATTTTCACTAGAATTTTGAGCTGAAGGGTGAGGTAATTCAAGAATATCTGTTAGTTAAAATAAATAAATATAAAATAATGTTTTAAAGTTTAATTTTAACGACAATATTTATGTTATTATATAAACAAATTATTATATTATATTTATAAATAAATAATTTAATAAAAAAAAGTTTAATTTCAAATCTATAAAAAGATGATTAATCTAATAATACTGGTATTTTTTCGGTTGATCAATTACACATTTTAAATTAGTTAAATTTTATTTTATTATTTATTAAAAGGGGAATGATATTTTTTCTTATAACCATTTTACTCTATTAGACCTTAATTAATAAAATCAACCAAATGGTACTAATGTGCATTTTTATAGAATTTGATCAATATAGATTATGTGCATTTTTATAGAATTTGATCAATATAGATTATGATTGTTTGATAATTTACCAACTTATGATTGTTTAATTTAGAATTTGTTTAGATAAGGCTGAAATAACAAAGAGGAAAAATAAAAGAAACCTACTTAATTTTTTTGATTAATTAATGAGGTGTGATAATTAGGAGTAATTAGTTTGATGATGTTGATTGAGAAATAATTAGAAAATAAAAGAATGGGGACCTCATAATTCAAAATTATAAGTTGGAGTCATAAAGCTTCCCTCCTTACATATCATTCTTTGAATAGGCAGACAAAACTGTCATAAATTCAAAAAATTGTACTAAAGGAGAAAGGTGGAAAAATAATTTTGTCATTTATTATGCTTCTTCACTTCAAAAAAATTAATCTCTATAAAAATGCACAATGGTATTCAAAAGATAAAAAATATTTATGATATATTCCTCCATTCCATTCTCTTTTATAAGTAAATTTTATTTTTTAAGTTCATTCAATAAATAATGTATTTGAATTACATATAAATTAGATACTACATTATTTATTGAATAAATCTAAAAAATAAAATTTATTTATAAAACACAATGTAGGAAATATGTTTTTATAAAATTACAAAAACAAATTTCGATTACGACAAACTCAACTTATATTAAAAAGAGAAATTATAATTTGTTAAATATTATTGATTATATTTTCATTTTTTAAACTTTGTTTTAAGTGAAATAGAACTATTATAGAATAATAATATTAAGTCACTTGTTGAATACTTGGGACCTCACATTAAATTTTACTAAATATTCAAGATTGATTTATTAGATTTATTTTTTTTATCGCCTAATTGT